>NC_056728.1:161979626-162059626 GCF_019279795.1 Protopterus annectens | reverse complement strand
AGTAAGAGTTTGGACTTCTTAGGTTAAGGATAAGTAAATTATCAGACAGCCACTGTTCAGTGGATAGAAAGGCATGTTGGGTTAGGGTATGGAGTTCAGAGATATTGTTAGAAATGGAGATGAGATTTTAGTCATCTGTGTATGGGGTGAGGGAGGATTCATTACAGGATGTATAGAGGTCATCGGTAAAGACATTAAACAGCAGGGGACCCAAGATGGAACCTTGTGGTGCTCCGGTTGGGACAGGTATTAATGGAGATAAGGATGAGAGCCATTTAACAGATTGCTGCTTGCTGGATTGGTAACTGGAGAACCAGGCAAGGAAGGTGGAAGATAGGTTGAGATTAGCAAGTTTAGATAGCAGTAGTGGGTGGGAGACTGTATCAAAGAGCTTGAAAAGGTGTAGAAAGAGACAAGAAATTAGTTTATTGTTATTATGGGCCTCAGCAACCATATGTGTGAAAGATTGGAGGGCAGTAGTTGTGCTGTGGTTAGGATGGAAACTGTGCTGAGTGGGAGTGAGAAGGTTGATCTGTTGATTAGAATAGATACTGGATAGGCAATGGATTCAGCAGCAAGTTTGAGGAAGGTAGGATGTAGATTATCAGTAAAGGCAGAGCAAGGTTTGAGTTTTAGGAGAAGAGAGCTGATGTAGGAAGTAGGAACAGGGATAAAGGAGAATAGATGTTTGTCTGGAGGGTTGGGAGGGGTAGGCAAATAAGTTGTGCTACAACTGGAAGGTATGAGTGTTTGGATGGTGTCAATAAAGTGTTTGTTGAGGAGGGTAGCAGTTTCCTGAGGTGATGTGTTTGGGTAAGTGCAGGGGTTAGAGGGGTAGCCTTGATAAACAATTCTGTTAAGAGTTGTGAAAGATAGGAGGGCAGTAGTTGTGCTGTGGTTAGGATGGAAACTGTGCTGAGTGGGAGTGAGAAGGTTATTTGAAGGAGGTAGTTAGGAAGCTGTGAGTGAATGCATTTTTCAAGAATCTTTGAGAGGGGGGATAGGATGGCAATGAGTCTGTAGTTAGATGTCTCTGCTGAGTTTCCTCCTTTATGTAGGGGAATAGTGAAAAAAGATTTCCATAGTGCGGGGACGGTGGATTCCTGAATTGATCTATCGATTGATACTGGATATTCAATGGATTCAGCAGCAAGTTTGAGGAAGGTAGGAGGTAGATTATCAGTGGATGGGGAGCAAGGTTTGAGCTTTAGAAGAAAAGATCTGATGTAAGAAGTAGGAACAGGGATAAAGGAGAATAGATGTTTGTCTGGAGGGTTTGGAGGGGTAGGCAAAGAAGTTGTGTTACAGCTGGAAAGGTATGAGTGTTTGGATGGTGTCAATAAAGTGTTTGTTGAGGAGAGTAGCGGTTTCCTGAGTGAATGTCTTTGCGTAAGGTCTGGGGTTAGAGGGGCAGCCTGGAGAAAGAATTCTGTTAAGAGTAGACCAAAACATCCAAGGGTTCCTTATTAGGTACTCTTACTGGTGCTATTAACTTAAAATAATTTCTGAATTTAGTAGGGATGGAACAAAAGATTGAGAACAAATTAGATGTGATCCTCCAAATTCAAGACAGCTTAGAGGTGCTTGTGTGCATGTGTATTGGACTTTTATGGTTTAGGCCCAAAACAGATTATTTTTTGGTTTCATTACATTAAATAAATACGTATATGCATACATACATACATACATACGCATGTAAATAAATGAAATATTTAGTAGCGAGGCTTCAATAATGAGATGGAGAAGTGTTACAAATGGTATTCTGTATCTTTACAGAAACCCAGCTGTGTATCCCCCTCCCCAACTGGCTGTGCTTTTTGTGTTGTAACTAGTGGTGATGGTAGATAAAGGCTAAAATGATGTGCTAATAGGTTGTGCTTGTGTTATACAGGGACCAATTTGCACACATTTAAAGATTATCAGTTGTGAGTGTTCTTTTCTCACATTTAATGAGATTGCTTGCTAAAGCTCAGGCCTATGCTTAGACAAATTTGGGTGCAAATATGTAAAGTTTGCCTTACAAACCCAAGGTACAGAGTTTGAATCTCACAAGGGATAATTGGCTAGGCTTAAAATGACTCACAAGGACGTTTAGCCTAGTACTAATCTATGATTTAGACCTAAACTGGCTAAAAATGTATTATAAACTACAGCTGACCAAACAAATACATTTTTATTTATTTATTTTTATTTTATGTTAATCAGGCGGTACATAACATACACAGACTCCTATTAGTAGTTTTCCTTGCTGGGAGATTTAACAAGCTCACAAAAATGAAACTTTGATTAAGGTGCATCTTTTCCAAAGAGAAGCTCATTGCTAATTGGTTTCCTACCTTTTCCTATATTCCACTTCAACAGGTTTTGGTTATTATTTGTACTCCTGGTTGGCAGCATGTTTTTTTATTTTACAACTTTCTGAGGAAAACAATTTCATGCATTTTCAACCCACTGTAGAAAACCTTGATAGGATTATCAGATCTTACTTAGCTAATGGCCAAATAACCTTTTTAAGCCTAGCCATTCATGCCTCCATTTTCATAATTATCATTGCCCTAGGACTAGAATGAATTTGATATATAGGATCATTGGAGGTTACTAGGCTACTGCCCCAGAGGTAATTTCAAGCCGAGCCATTTCATCCCAATGATTACATTGATATAATCTAGTCAATACCCAGGGATTGTATTTAGTAATGCCCTTATCCAGGAGGGTTGTGGGCACTATCCCCAGTTAGAATTTACAGTGCCTTGTCCACTTATCCAGGTTCCTTTTGAACAGTGTCATAGAGGTGCTTTGGATCACATGAATTGGCATCCTATTCCAAAGATGCGGCAGTTGCTGGGAGATGAATCTCTTCCTCCAGCACACCCTATTCATGTCGCAGGCCATATTTATGTCCCTGGAAGAGGTAGCTCTATTCCCGTTTGATTTACGGATGTGCAGCAAGCACATTAGGTTTAGGTTGGAGGTTGCTCTGTATGCCAAGTATAAGTATCCCCTAAGAAAGATATAAAATACACAGCATAGTGACAGGGACTTTAGTCAGTCTGTGTAAGGCAGATGCTGGAGTCCCTTGATCTTCTTTGTTAGAAAACTGTGAGGTCTCTCCAATTGCTGCAGGTGTTTTGTATGTTACATGCCAAAAGCAGTGTTATACAATGAATATAGGGGGGGTTATAAAATTCTTTGCTTTACAGGCATTACCTTTGCTAATCAAGTGTGCTATGTAGAAAGTCTTCCTTACTACAGTAGGCACATGTTGGTCAAAGGTACGGTCGCAAAGTACTTGTAATCCCAGAACCCTTACCACTTCATTCGTACATAGGGTATTGTTGTTAGTTTGATAGTGTGTGTGATGATGTGAGGCAATGTCATCTGTGCCAGGGAGAGACAGGCAAATTATGTATAACATATGCTAGCATAATTAGCTGGAGTTTTGTAAATACATTTTTGTCATTTGACTTTTACACTGATCTGTGTAGATGTTTGTCTTCAAATGTATTTGTAAAGTTGCTTGTGTTACAAATGCATCAACAGTGGGTTTTGCTGGACAGAGAGGGATACACATGAATTCCAGACAGAGTTTTATTTAACTAATCTCAGTCCAGCTGGTTTTGAAATTGTTTTGTAACTTTCAGATGCTGCATCAGATCTTAACAAAGCTCTATGTGTGTCTTGTACCAGAGTCAGGTAACAAGAGATGATATAATTCTGTAATGATTTCTCTAGACAGTAGTGAGGGACAGCTCCGAACCCTTGCAGCAGCAGTAACCATGGAAACTGAGAGGGAAAGATCTCTCACAGAGTTACTCAGACATTCACAGAGTGACATCTCAACCATTCACAATGGGAGGGAAACTTCCATCTTGCCTTTGGAGTAATCAGCTCAGCATTTATCTGCCTGACTTACTTTAGTGAGTAATCAAGGAACAGCAATTCTTTAGCTTAGACATCAAATATAGTGAGATTAGTTGAGCATTGTTTTCTGTATCTGCAAAACCTATCCAACTGTGTTATTTTTCTTACCTTTCTTTTTAATTTCTCCAAATTTTTTGGGGTTTCTAATAGCATGATGGGAATGAACCCTGTCAAAGTATGATTAAAGTTCACGAAATTAGTATTGTTTCACTTTTTGATGTCAGCCAGAAGTGCTCTTCGCAGCACCCACAATGTGCCCAGTAATGACTCCTTCTGCAATCCGTACAGAGTTACATGTATTGGTAACATCTCTAAATATGATTGTAGACTCTTTTATAAGAACCGTTGCTCATACTGCTATTGGAACTATCTGGGTATCTTTCTTATCTTTCCTGTGATGGAAACTCTGGTGCTTATTGTAATTAGATATTCTATTATTTATTACTGAATATTTTTATTACACTGCATTGTGGCTGGTCCTTTTAAGAATATTTTTAACAGCTCAAGAGTATTTATGTTTATTTTAGTGACACTGTGGCTGCTCCTGAAAGCCTTACTGCTTTTGTCATACACAACCATTGGTATTAACTGTTCACAGTATAATTGGCCACCCTTATAAGAGCCTTTGTATAGTTGACTGGTGGCAGCAGTTACCCTTGAAGTTGAGCAGAAGGGGACACAGCTGGTAAATCTGTGCCATCCTTTCCCGTGTGTGTGAAAACTAAACATCAAAGTGTGTCTGTCAGCTATTGGGACCAGGGGCACAGTGTTCCAAGGTGTCAGGGTGGAGTTGTTAAGGGTCTGGAGAGAGAAAGTGAGTCCAACCACAATGTGTTCCCTGTGTGCTCTTAAGAGAAATTCTGTTTAGTGTGGAGAGCTGTGCTTGGCAATACTGTGTATAATTTATAATTATCTTTGCTCTTAGTGGATGTCCCTCACTGGTGATAGCAGTGGGGATTAAGGCTCCTTCGTTACTGGCCCAAAGTTAGGATGCCATCACAGTGTGAAGGGACATTCTTTTTACTGTATAGAATGATGATGCATTTCTTTGCATTCAGTTTGAGACCATGACTAAGACAGCTGTCGTTGGTCTGCGTAAGACCCACCTGAATAAACTGACATCATTTAGGGATTCAATAATTGTACCCAGTTTGCAGTCACCCACAAATGTAATCTGCCATAGCCCCTTAGTTTTGGCCCCAGACTCTGGAATAGACTGCCTATACATGTCAAGCAGAGTGCCTCCTTGGCCCTCTTCAAAAGGAACCTTGACGATTGGATGGGAGAAAGGAAATTCACCCCAGGGATCACGTCAGTCACCCTGCTAGACAGGGGACCAGGGAAGTAAATAGTGTGGGAAGAAATAGCCAGGGAATTGTTATGGCAAGGCTTGTATACACCCTAGGGCCAATAGCCTAGTACCAACCTATGAACCTAAACTTCTGAGAAGTATATACCAAACAGTAGGGGGACCAGCACTGACCCTTGTGGCACTCCGCTGGTGACATGTCGGTTGGTTGATGTAGATGTCGGTTGGTTGATGTAGAGTCACCAACTTTGATACTGTGTGACCTGTTTAAGAGCCAGTTTGCAACCCATCTTATAACAAAGGAGTTTACATTCAGTTTGCTAAGTTTATCAGTAGTGCCTCAGTGTGGGATTATGTCAAAGGCCTCTGCCAAGTCAAGGTATGCTGTGTGCACAGATTTGCCCTTGTCATTGACCCTGGTCACATGTTCAAAGAAATCCACCAGGTTGAACAGGCAGGATCTGCCCTTGATGGACCCAAACTGGGTTGGATCCAGGGTTTGGAGGGCACCCATGTCTTTATTCATGAGGTCCATGGTGATACATACATTCCATGGCCTTACAGATGAGGCTGGTCAGACTTATGGGTCTGTAATTCCCTGGGTCTTTCACTAAGCTACCTTTGTTTAGGGGAATAATTGTCACTGTTCTCCATTCCACAGGAACAAAGCCTGTGGTTAGCCTGTGATTAAATAGGGTACTTAATGATGATGCTAGTTAATGTTTTAATTTGTTTAGAAGACAGCCTGGGATGCCATCTGGCGCCATAGAGGCTGTGTTTTTTTTTGCCTTAGACAAGGGTTTAATGACCTGATATTCAGATATGTGGGGTGGGGGGATGTTGGGGGCAAGGTTTGTGATAAGTTTGGAGGGGATAAACGAGTGAAATTTTCACCAAATTTGTCTGCTAGCTGGTTTGCTATCACTGAAGGATCAGTATTAGGTAATATCTTTAGTCACTAGCTTGGCATACTCTTGGGGCTTACCTTTTAGGCTATGCACATAGCTGTAAAAGGCCTTATGGTTATCCTTAGCTGTGACTGCTAAGTTTTCCTCAAAGTTACCCTTAGAGGATTTGACATGTTGTTGTATTTGCCTGTTGAGGCTTTTCCATTGTTGGGGCTTCTTCTTAGTTTTCTTAGGCAGCAGTTTTTGCATTTGTTGTAAAGTTTATTGATGCTGGATGTCCACCAGGGTGGCTTGTTTCTTCTTGGGCTCTGGCTTTTATTCTGTCTAGAACAATCGAGTCTATACACTTATAGAAGTAATTGTACAGGGCTTCAGTGTATGTTTTGGTGTAGTTGCCTATTCCAGCTGGGAGTGGGGCTTGGAAAGCATTTCTACCTTCCCGTAGGAGGGTATCATTTGCCTTGGTGAAGTTTTTTCATCTGCCTTCACCCTTTGCGAGTTCTTGTATTAATGCCAGTTTGAAGGAGACTAATTTGTAGTCAGATTTAACTAATGAGGGTCCTACAGTTGCATCTGTTAGTCATATTAGTGAGAACAAGATCTAGTATGTGTTTGTTTCTCTTGTTGGAGCTTGAACAATTTGTTCAAGGGTATTTTAGTTAACAAAGTCAAGGAACTTTCGTGCAAGTGAGTTAGGGTTGGAGTAGGTTTCCCAGTTGATAACTGAAATCCCCCATGACCAGAGTGTTTAGCTGTATTTGGATGGACTCCAGTTTGGTCAAGTAGGCCTTGTGCACAACATGATTCATGGAGGGGGATTTATAACTAGCTATGACTTGAATGGGGGCCTTGCCCACAGTAGTCTTAACTTGGAGTAACACCATGGAGCTGTCCAGTCTGTGCCTGTGCCTTAGAGTATCTACAAGCTGCTCCTGTCCATAAAGGCAACAGTTGGCAAGCCAGGGGTGAATTTGCAATTTCCCATCTATTGGTCCAAATTGCATTTGAATAGTATTAGAGAAGGGTGCTGTTCCACATGAAGGGGAAAGTCTATTCCCAAGAAGGGCAATCTGTGAAACACATCTGTTCTTCCATGTTATGCTTATGTCACAGACAAGGTTTAGCTCCTTAGATAAGGTAATTGCAGAGTGCTGTTTAATTATTGACTGTATAACAGGTTCATAAGGACTGGATGGATGAATGTCTTGTAGATTAGACATAGATCACCTCTCACTAGTCTGTAGGAGACTCAGTACATGGATGGGGCTTTGATGTGGTCCACATAGGACATGTTATTTACACCCTGTATTCTTATAGTGACGAATTTGTGTGGCAGCAATAGCTTCCGTCAAATGCCTGGTTAGATACATGCTGAAGAGTGCATTGTGCTTGATTATTGAGCTAACTGGCTCCCCACCTAAGCACCATGTTCAGTCATAGCCTCACATCAGGCTTTGTGCCCACTGAATGGCGCACAGCAACAGTTATCCCAATCCACAAAAGGGGAGCCACCACTGATCCCTGGAACTATCACCATATTAGCCTGATGAGCCTGGTCTGTAAGGCCATGGAACGTATCACCATGGAACTCATAAACAAAGACAGCGGTAACCTCCAAACTCTGGTTTGTGAAAGGCAGATTATGCCTCCTGAACCTGATTGACATCTTTGAAGCAGTCACCAAAGCCGTAGATGAGGGTAAGGTCATTCACACAGCCTATCTTGACCTCACCAAGGCTTTCAACACCATCCCCCATTCTAGAATTATAACTAAACTCACTAAACTAGGTATAGATCCCTACATCACAAGATGGGTTGCCAAGTGGCTCACTGACAGAACCCACACTGTAAAAGTTGCAGACTCCAAATATGACTTCAAACCAATGACAAGTGGAGTACTATAGGGTTCAGTCCTGGGACCTCTCTTGTTTGGTATCTACTTTTCTGAAGTACAGGCTAACACAGAAGGTCTTTGGCTAATGAAGTTCACAGATGGCTGCAAACTAGGAGCCATAGTCGAGTACCCAAGTGATGTGGACATCTTACAGAAGGGCCTCACTGAGACAGATGCCTGGTGTCAGAGGCATGGCCTCAAGCTCAATGCCAAAAAATGCATTGTCATCCCCTTTGGTAAAAACTCTGTACCCATGAACTACCACATAGGCGATAGTCTATTTAATGCCGAATGTGTGATAAGAGACCTTGGGACCCAGATGGACAGTAGTCTCTCCTTTGATAATCACATCACCACAGTAGTCAGGAAATCCTTCTACATGGCACACCTCATCACAAAAGGGTTCTCATCCAGGAAAAAAAGAGGTCATTGTTCCCCTCTACTCGACATTCATTAGACCCATTTGTTATAGTCATAAATGAATAACATTAAGAATTTACCTTATATGCCTTTAGTCAGGAACAACACTTCAGGATGTGCAAACAGAAATTTTATTTTTATAGCACTGGGGGATGGTCTTCATAGCAGATGTCAAAATAGTCTCACTGAACAGAGACAAACCACATTTTTTATACATTTTTCTTATCAAACCTAGTCATGCACTTTTATTACATTACAATGACTGTGTCCTATAGAAAACTTTGCAAATGTTCTCATCCCTCGTGATTTTCACCTCAGACTTCACGTGAACACCTTCCTATACATGATTCACCTGCTTCCAAGGGGGTCTTGTTTCTGACCTTGGGTGTTTCAAACCTACCCTAGCAACAACGCACTCCTAGCCTGGAGGAGTCAGGCTAACAAATTCCTTTTTTGTAATAACTACATGCCTCACTTCATGCAACACGTACTATTCTCTCTTATTACATACTAAAAGAATGCAGTTTAAAAGACAGCAACACTGTGGCTTATGAAGCTGTATTTTTCCCAGCCCTGCATACAAATTCTATTTGCCTTTTTAACAATCATAGTATAGCATCATTAATAGGGCGGCCACAGTGGTGCAGTGGTTAGCATTGCTGCCTCACAGCAAGAGGTTCTCCGGTTCGATCCTCGGCTGGGGTGCCTTCTGTGTGGAGTCTGCATGTCCTCCCTGTGGTCGCGTGGGTTTCCTCCAGGTGCTCCGGTTTCCTCCCACATCCCAAAGACATGCTGCAGGTGGATTGGACACTCTAAATTGGCCCTAGGTGTGTGTGTGAGTGCGCCTTCTGTGGAAGGTTGGGCACCAGGCTGGCAACTCGACACTGTAAAACTCCACTGCCATTCAATGTGCAGACAAGGTGATCCGCTGTGGCGACCCCTAACTGGGAAAAAGCCAAAAGAAGAAGAAGTATAGCATCATTAATAAACTGAAATTAATATACATTTTAATAAGCTGGTCTTGTCCCATAACAGTTTTCTCCCTCTGATACTATTAGTGTCATACCATATAATTATATTTTTATTTTTTTAACTTTATAAAATATGCCTCAGTGTCATAGTAGTCATAATTTTTTGTCAAAATAGAACTGTCGTCGATTTGTGCATGCAGTGGCATTTCATGTGCAGATGAGGTTAAACTTCTTGTAATCGCTGCCTTTAGAATAGAAAATACCAAAATGATCACAAATATAATTAAAAGTACAATGACAATACCCTGGATTATGCTAGTTCCCAGGTTACCAAAAATACTGCCCTTTGTTCCATGAAGTTTGACAGTTTTTCCTGTTTATCATGATAGTCACTAATATATGAACAGCAACAACTCCTTATGAGGGCACATGACCCCCCCTTTGCAGCAAGCATTATATTAAGTGCCATTTGATTTTGTAATGCCCCATTTTTTTGATTTGCCATCCTGATGTGATGTGAAGTTTTCTTGGCCACCTCCTGTAGAATTTGGACAAGTATGGTGATTCCAAACATTGTCCTTTGCACTCCATACCCAGGGTTAAAAATTGAAAATACTTGCTCAGTCCAGTGGATTGCTTGCTTATTTCTCAGTATACCTGCTGATGGGTGTTCGAAATGTTGAATAGCAGGAGTAATATAGCCTACAAAGCAACAGCCAGATCAGTCTGTAGGCAACCAGAGGTATCACCACAGATGTAGTAATGGTCACTTATCATGCCCATGCCATGCCCCCAGTCATAGCTTTTTAAGTGCAAAGAGTCTAACACACTTTCATGCCTGGTGTCATTACATTTGCTTTTTCCTACTGGCACAGTACCATTTCTGGCATAACATGTGTCTTCATGATGTGTGGTTGCAAGTTGAAGAAACACAACCTTTGAAAAATCAGTTACATTACATCAGGTTAAGCTGATGTTATTAAGGTCCTTTTCAAATGACACCTGTGATGCAGGGATAAGAATCATAGGAATCCTTGCCTTAGAATAATGAGGTACATGCAAACATATTCAGCAGTTTGTTTTGTTTAGATTTTTGGCATATTGCCAAAGGACCAGCAAGAAATTGTTTTCTCTTGACCAGTTTATAGAAGGGAACAGCAGCAGAAACAAAGCACAAGTACCTGTTATCACTGGATTCATCATGGATTGCTACTGAAGTTGACCTTCTCACTGAGCAGATGATTTATTTGTTATACCGCGATCTCCCTCTGTTGGCTGTGATGATTCGTCTAGGGTCCCCACAGGACAGGTCTTCTTGCAATGAGATGAATAGATCCACATTGGTAGTCCTGCACAGCGAACAATGGTCAGGGTCATGAGCAGGACCTGGAAAGGACCCTTCCACCTCGGGCTAAGACTGTTCTTCCTCTGGAATTTTTTTTATGTAGACCCAATTAGTCGGTTGTAGTTGATGACAGGGTTGGTAAGGAGGCTTTGGTAACGCTGCTTTTATGGTTTGATGATATTGTTGCAAAAGTTTGAGGAGTTTCCTACAATAACAAATCATAGCATCATCTGACAAAGTTAAATCAGCATTTCCCACTGGAGGGGTAGCTGGAAGGGCCATGGGTCTCCCCATTAATATTTCATATGGACTCAACTTCCTGGTAGCATTTAGTGAGGCCCTCATACTCATTAATGCTAAAGGAAATGTTTTGGGCCACTTTAAATGGGTTTCAGCACAAATCTTCAAAATTTTATTTTTAAGGTTCCTGTTCACATTTTCCACTAATCCAGATGACTGTGGATGGTTGGGGCAGTGAAGACTCAACTTAGTATTAAAAACGTTACATAGTCCCTTAAGCAATGCATTATTAAAAGTGTTCTCTGGTCGCTATTAATAGAACATGGTATAACAAATCTTGGTATATAGTCATACAAAAACTATTTGACAACTGTGACTGCATTTGCTTTGTGACATAGGTAAGCTTTCACCCATACAGAGAACATAGAGACCATAACCAAGATAAATTGAAAATGATTAGTCTTAGGCATCTGGATGAAGTCCAGCTGTATGTTAACAAAAGGTCCCCAAGGTGGAGGTAAACATGCAGCCTTATTGCTGGCATGTTTACTTACATTATATTTTAATCATACACTACAATTTCATACATCTTGAAGTATCCAAGAGGAGACATGAGGGGCATACCAACTTCGAGTAATATGATTAAATAAAGCTGTCTTACCTGTATGGGTCAGTAGATGATATGCCCTTACCAGGTAAGATAGCAAAGAGGCAGATGCCACCAGTCGGCCGTCCAGATGTTGCCATATGCCATCAGAGGATTTTCTACATCCATCCTTGAGCCACCTCAGAACTTCTCCTTAGATGCTTTAGCTTGAAAGGCTGACAACTTTTTTAAATCAAAAACATTACTGTTGGAGTTTATCATAGTTACATGCACAGATCTTTACAACAGTCTTCTACTGCTTGTTTCGTAGATTGGTCTGCCACATTGTTACCTTTTGTAACCATGTTACTGCTTGTTTCTCAGCTTGATCTGCCAAATTATTGCCCTTTGTTACATCATCTATTCCCTTTTGATGGGCACAACATTTGATTACAGACAGCTTTTTAGGTAACAAAAGTGCATCTAACAATGATTTTATGTACCCTGAATTTTTAATTTGATTTCATGAAGAGGTTAAAAACCCTCTCTCTCCAAAGTTGCCCAAAGTCATGTACCACCCTGAAAGCATAATGGCTGTCTGTAAAAATATTGGCCACCTTGTCTTTGGCTAACTCACAGGCTTTTTGCAAAGCCACTAGCTCAGCTATTTGAGCAGAGTAAACACCCTCTAATCTTTGTTGCAACAATATTGTTTCCTCGGTGCAGACTGCTATTCCCAAGATCAATTTTTCTGTTTGATCTCTTCAACAGGAACCATCCACAAACAGATGCATGTCAGCTTTGGGTATAGGAGTGTCCTTTAAGTCCTCCATAGAAGAAAGCAAATAGTTACACATACACAGTCATGCTCTTCACCATCCTCAGCAGTAGGCAACAGCGATGCGGGATTTAGAACAGGACAGCAGATCAGAGAAATAGATGGATCAGAAAGAAGTGTAAGTTCATATCTAGTTAGACATGCAGTCAAAAAGGGATGAGTTTTATTTTAAGTAATACAGATGATTCAGTGACAGATGGCTACTGTAAGATCCTACTCTGAGATATTAAATGACTAAGATAATGTACCTGAGGTAGCCATAGCTGTAATTTTTTTTTTGTTGACACTTTGTGTCCTTTTTGGCAAAGATAGTCAGAAGATGCAAGTTATTTCCTGCAAGGATAGTCAGAAGACGCAAGGTATTCTGTTAACATTGCTGAAAGGAATTTGGTGCTATCAGTAAATCATTTACATATTGAACTAAGACAGACCCACCCGTAAATGTCACATTTTCCAAATCTTTTTTTAGAATTTGAGAAAATAATGAAGAAGATTCAGTATATCCTTGTGGCAACAGTGTCCAGGTATATTGCTGTCCCTGATAAATAAAAGCAAACAGAAACTGAACGTCAGGGTGAATTGGTATAGAAAAGAATGCTGGACATAAATCTATCACAGAAAAGCAATTCGCTGTAGGTGGTATGGAACTCAGTATTGTTGTTGGATTTGGAACAACAGGAAAAGTAGGAAGTACTGCATTACTTACAGCCCTTAAGTCTTGTACAAAGTATCCTTTCCTGGCTTTCTCACTGGAAAAATAGGAGTATTACAAGGGCTTTTAGCTAGTATTATTATTCCTTGATGTATTCGAGACTGAATTACAGGCTTGATTCCCTGCTCTGCTTCTGGCTTTAGTGGATATTGTGGAACTCTGGGGAGAGGTTTTGATGGATTTAATTTTATTTTTACTGATTCTGCTGATTTCAGTATACCTACTTCATTTGCATGCTTAGCCCACAAGTTGGCAGGTAGTGCTGTAGTAACTCTTTATTTGCCTGTATGCTTCCAGCAGGCTGTTCTTCAGCTTATGCTAAAACTCCCAATGCTTCCCCCTCTGATTCTGTTGGAACATTTAGATACACCCCTTCTGGGGTACAGCAAATAGTACATCCCAGCTTACATAACAAATCTCTTCCTAGTAGGTTTACTGGTGCAGTAGTACTCAGAAGAAAAGAATGCTTTTCTTGAGTTGGACCTAAAGAAATGGGGATGGGTTCTGAAACAGGATACGTAACAGTAACATTTGTTACACCAACTGCTTTTACTTTGTTTTTACACTGGTATTCAACTGTCTGAAGTAACTTTTACTACAGAACTAGTGTTGCCTGTTTTACCAAGAATAGAATTGGCTTTGCATTTATTTTTACTTTATCATAGGGACATAGGGTCTTTTAGTGGCAGCAAAGGGATTAAGATTTTTTTTTTTTTATTACCCTGCCACAGTCAGTATGGTGATTTGCAGCACTTAGTATGGACTTTAAGTCTTTTTCCTGCCAGTCTATAAGCACTTGTTTTATTTGATTTTTGTGCAGGGTTTGCAAACCCTGCACGAAGGCAACTGCAATAGCTGGTTTAGCTTGCTCATTTGTTTCTGGCATTTCTAAATGTTTAGCAAACACTGCTTTAAGATGACTCAAATAATCTGCAGGGGCTTTCTCTTTATTTTGCCTACATGCCTGACACACTTGTGTAATTTACCAGTGCTATCCTTTTATTTATTAGTGCATTTCCTGTGGGAATAAAATTTATGTTAGCCTTTTTTAAGTAACTTTGTTTTTATTTCATTGGAGTAACTTTCTGAAGCATCTGGTTTAAATCTGTCAAAGTAGGGTTGTAATAGTTTTTTTTTTTTTTTGATTCCTCCTTAAACTTTTATGGATATTTTTTTTTTTCTTCTTTCAGTTAGAAAACATTTAGACATACCCCCGGATTCTCAAAAGCTTGCATTGAGTGCAAGATGAGTGCAGGAGCCCACGCAGGCAATATGTCTGCCGTAAGATCCAGGAACAGCCGTCGGGGGCATGCACAAGAGCTCCAGTACTAATCCTGCATGGACTAAGCCCTGGTATACAAATCACCTCATTTGCAGGAGAAATTCATGCAAATGAGGTGATTTTGCAATCCGGGAAGCTTGCAGTAGTCTGTGCAAGACTAGTACAATCTGCAGAAATGTACTCAGTTAGTAACTGAGTACATTCCTGCAGAATCAAAAACGGAGCATGCCAATGGCCAAGTATAAGGCCATTGGCATTGCAAACAATAAAAAAAAAAAAAAAAACTTTTATTTTTTTTTCACCGATCTCGGCTGTTTAAGCATAGGGCAGAGGTGCGCAAACGGGATTGAGGGGAAAATAAGAAAATAAAGGTGGAAGGATAGTGAATCCCAGTTTTCCCGAGCATGTGAGACAGGTCCCATCAGTGTAAGAGTATGAATAGCTGGGTGCAAGACTAAGATATAGGTGACATCATGGGGGGGGTGTCAGACATACTGTAAGCGGAAGCCACTATAAACTATGCAAACACCTTTCCCCCTTGCTTTTCCCAAAAACTCTGCACCACCGGTGTATACAAACAGGGAAATTTTACAAAACGAAAGCAAGAGAAAAAATGTTAGGGACTGCTTTTGCTATCATAAACCAGCATGTACAAGAGGCTGAGGGTGGTGAGGATGTGAATGCTGCTGAGCAACCCACAGTGAAGAGACGGAGAAGAGTGTACAGACCCAAGGTAAACTACCAGGGGCTACATGAGCTGGAGATAGTGGAGCGCTATAGGATGGACAGGGACCTCCTACAGCAAATTGTTGAGCTGTGCCGGCTACACCTCACACACAGAACTAACAGAGGGGAACCAATCCCAGTGGATACCAAGGTATGTGTAGGCCTATCAATACTAGCTACAGGTACCTTCCAAAGGCCAACTGGGGATATGATGGGGATATCACAGGCATCAGCATCTAGGGTACTCCACTAGTTCCTGGATGCCATGTCAGCACATGTCGGTGAGCACGTATATTTCCCCATCACCCATGATGCGTTGGCCAGCAATATGTGTCGCTTCCACCAAATAGCAGAATACCCTGAGGTAGTTGGTGCAATAGACTGCACGCACATATGCGTCAAAGCACCACCTGGTGAGCGGGGTAGGGTCTACATCAACTGCAGGGGCTTCCTCTCTATCAACTGCCTGGTCATGTGTGATGCCCAGGGCATAATAATGAATGTGTGTGCTGGCTGCCCTGGAAGCTACCACAATTCCCACACCTGGCATTTGACACAGCTGTGCCAAAGATTTGCCAATGGGGACATCCCACACAATCACCTAGTGGGGGATGCTGGATACACACTGGAGCCATGGCTGATGGCACCCATCAGAAATGCACACACATCCGAACAAGAACTCTAAAATGAGGCACACGCACAAACATGAATCATAATAGAGCATGTGTTTGGGATGCTCAAGTCATGGTTCCAGTGTCTGGACACATCTGGTGGAGCCTTGCAGTACTCACCAACTACATGTACCCGAATTGTCCATGTATGTGCCATGCTACACAATATGATCCTGCGGAAACAGGTGCAGCAGGAACAGCATGGAACCCCCACCATTGCCAAGGCCTGTACAGGCACAGAGTGACTCAGAGGAGGAACAACCTGAGCCTGCCCCAGTAGGCAGAAGGAGATGTGCCCAGTATGCCCTGGCCTTGGCAAAGAGGCAACACATAGCACATGCACTGACACAGTAGGGACCCAGGGAATGACACCTCTCTCTGACTCACACATACAGTAAAAGGGATGCCAAACATGACACTACCTGTGTTCAACCATGTATAGGGAGTGTACTATGTGTGTCCAACATAGGCAGCCCTGCAGCACCACCCTCAATACTGGGGCACCCACAAGGTAAGTGACTCATGCATGTCAGTTGGGGGGGTCACATACCCAACAACAGTTACAGCCAGCAGGATAGGTGTAGACAAACACAGACAAATGCTGTACTATGGCCTCTGAATGAGCCCTATGTGTAACCCCCCCACTCAGACCTACACAGACAGACTACAGCAGGCCAGGCAGTTGGATGTAAGATGTGAAGGCTAGGAAGTCAGAAACTAATATGTAGGTAGTTAAAGCTAAGATCTGTAGTACACTGGTATACCTCTAGCCAGCACGATAGGCAAGACTACAGACTGAAATGGAGTACCCGACATACCAGTACAATCCTAGCAAATGTGTAAAAGTGTCAAGTGTGCCCCCCCATCCTAGGTACACTTATAGTAACAGTCAGCTGTGCCCCCACACACCTGTGTAGAAATGTAGAAACAGTCAGGTGTCCCCCCCTCACTATGCAGAAATGAGCAAAAGTAAATGCTAAATGACTGATGGATACCCTGCAGACACAGCATGCTACCTGTTTGTGTACAACACAAAGGTCAGCAGCACAGTACAAACTACCTGGACTTGATCCACACATGCAGTCCAGATGGCCATACTGGGCATGCTCACACATTTAGAGGAATGAAGGCAATGTCAGTCAACAGCATACTGAAAGGTCATACTGGGTATGCTCACACACTTAAACACATGAATGCCATGTCTACAAACACCAGTGGGCCAGACATATCTGGCAGTTGCAGTCCTTAGTGCAAACACATATCAGTATGCCCCACTCATGCCTTCCACACACAGTGGATCGGAATACAGACATATATGTAAGGACAACACACTATAATAAGCCAAAGGTAGACGGACATAGATGTGTGGAAGAGGGTGACTGTGACAAGGAGACATCCGGGCCTGCCACACCGAGCACACAGCCAAAGGGCCCCAAACTCATGAGGTGCAGATGTCACTCACTGCAGATACTAGCCAACAGTATCTGTCAGCATGACAGACTATGTGGTGCTTGTGCCAGCTGTGCAACATGACTGTACAAGGAAGTAATCATCTAGTAGCTGTATACACATACCTGTGACATATGGCCCTGTGTGTGCCTGCATGTGGCATGTTAACTCCTACATGAATGGGTTATGGCCCATGCACACACCACCCTCCCCATAGTAGTATTATGACAAGCCTGCTAAGGTCATCCAATGTGAAATATACCTTTGTGAAAGCTGTAGCTCAGTAATCACCATGGCGCGTCCCATAACTGCGTACTGCTGTAGTGATAAACTAGTTAGGTAGTAGTTCTAACCCCAGACTTGGCAACTGTGTGAGTGTTTTTTGTGTGCATGTCTGTCTGTCTCTGACTGTGTAGAAAGCAATGCTTTTTAGGCTACTTGCACTCTGTTCAATTCATATAATCAACTCTGGCAAGGCTGCTGAAGTCACTCACCTAGAAATACACCTCCCAGTAATCTCCGTAGAGCATCCTGTAACTGTGTACTGCTGTAGTGTGATAAAGTAGTTAGGTAGGTGTTCTAACCCCAGACCTGGCAACTGTGTTTGTGTGTGAATCTGTGTGTGTCTGAGTAGAGAGCAATGCTTTTTAGGCTACTCACACTCCATACAATTCATATAGTCAACTCTGGCAAGGCTGCTGAAGTCACTCACCTAGAAATACACTTCTGGGAAAGTCATAGCCTAGTAATCTCTGTAGCGTGTCCTGTAACTGTGCACTGCTGTAGTGTGATAAAGTAGTTAGATTGGTGTTCTAACCCCATACTTGGCAACTGTGTGTGTGTGTGTGCCTGACTGAGTAGAGAGCAATGATTTTTAGGCTACTCACACTCCGTACAATTCATATAGTCAACTTTGGCAAGGCTGCTGATGTCACTCACCTAGACATACACCTCTGGGAAGAGTGTAGCCTAGTAATCTCTGTAGCATATCCTGTAACTGCGTATTGCTGTAGTGTGATAATGTAGTTAGGTAGATGTTCCAACCTCAGACTTGGTAACTGCGTGTGTGTGAATCTGTGTGTCTCTGACTGAGTAGAGAACAATGCTTTTTAGGGTACTCACACTCCTTAGAATTCAAATATTCAACTTTGGCAAGGCTGCTGATGTCATCCACCTGAAAATACACCTCTGGGAAGGTTGTAGCTCAGTAATCTCTGTATTGCGTCCTGTAACCGTACTGCTGTAGTGTTATTTAGAATTGTGGTAGGGATCCATCTCCATCCATGGCAGTTCTGGATGTTTTGTGTGTGTTTCAATGTCTGTGTATGGAGCAATGCATTATAGGCTACTCACTCGCAGTACATTTCAAATGCCCTACTGTGGCAATCCTGCTGATGTCATTCATTGTGAAATACAACTTTGGGGAGACAGTTCTTTAGTAATCCCTGTGGTGCGACCTATAATTGCTCCATGCTTTAGTGTGATATAGGCCTTGGTCAGGGGTTCTATACCCACACATGTCAGTTGTGGATGTTTTGTGTGTGTCTCACTGTCTGTGTAGGGAGCAATGCATTTTAGGCTAGTCACTTGCAGTACAGTTGAAATGCCTTACTTTGGTAATCCTGATGTCATTCATTGTGAAATACACCTTTGGGGAAGGATTTCTCTAGTAATCCCTGTGGTGTGTCCTATAACAGCTCCATGCTGTAGTGTGATATAAACCTCAGTCAGGGGTTCTATACCCACACATGTTAGTTGTGGATGTTTTGTGTGTGTCTCACTGTCTGTGTAGGGAGCAATGCATTTTAGGCTAGTCACTCGCAGTACAGTTGAAATGCCCTATTTTGCTAATCCTGCTGATGTCATTCATTGTGAAATACACCTTTGGGGAAGAAATACTCCAGTAATGTCTGTGGCACATACTATAACTGCGTAGTGCTGTATTGTAATAAACTAGTTAGGTAGGGGTTCTAATCCCAGACATGACAGGTGTGTGTGTGTTTGTAACTCGTATCCTGTGTATAGGTGGTTGTGAGTGTGAGCAATGTGGAGGGGGTTTTGCTCAGTCCTTTTATGGTGGCCCTACTATATATCACAATGTCAACCATACAGGGGTAACAGATGTAAATTAGATTCAAGGCTGGGGTGCCAAGCCATACCAAGGCATGTTACAGCAAGGCCAGCCAATCACAGTTAGTAACCCCACTATTACCCAGAGCACACACACAACTCATGTGTCATATGCACACACATGCCTAGGCAACAGCCAATATGTGGGTAGTACACTGCATATTGGCCACTGATAGTAACTATGCAGTGATAGCAGTGGGCTACAGAGGGCATGTCACCCTGTCCATCTGTCCAATATGCATGCACATGCAGACAGTGCACCTCCACCATGTTCCCAAATGGACAGCTGCACCACCCATGGTGCCTTCACATGTGACTCCCAATGGACATACCATGCCTGACAACATGCCATGTATGGACAGATGACACTGACATCAGGGAATGCTGTTAGCATGCTATCAATGTAGGTGCAGCATAAACCTTCTGCCCATTACCAGTTCCTGCCACAGGTGAGCAAGACTGGAACATCCGATGATAATCTGTGCTCACAACATGGGCCAGACACACCAGGTGCAGTTTCACATGTTACTGTACATGCATGTGGGAGGTGTGCACATCTCAGGCACCCTTCATGTTATGGAGTAAGAAACATGTACATGGCAGGTGATGCACAGCATTGGCCACACACAGTAGTCACCCAGGTGACTGGATGGGGGATGCAATACCCACCTGTGTGGGCAAATGCAGAAACTAAAGGCCTGAGACAATGCAGACCATTGTCATGTGGCCTGATGCCAAGGTATACCCATCCCCTACCCTTGTACAGCCTGCTGGCACAGTTGATCACCACACACCCATGCAGACATGCACCCATGCATGTCAGAACTGGCACCCTGTGTGTTTGCGTGTGTGTTGTATGGTGCGTATGACCACATCCATACTCACTACAACCCCCCCCAGGGCATACTGAAACATGCTATCTGATGTCTGACACCTCCTCATACTCTTTACCCATACGACTTCTGTATGACCCATGTGGTGCATCTGATACCTGCACATCGATGTGTTGTGACAATCCCACTAGTGATGAGTTGCACTCCTGGCCCTTCCAAGTGTGTCAATGTGTGTGCGTCCCTGTGTGAGTGTACCTGTGTTGATGCTGGCAGCTGTTCATGCAGACAGGCATGTGTATGTCACCTACCGTATATCTACTGTATCCCTGTTGCAGATGTCACTCACCATCACATATATGTTCTGAGTGCTCCACAGCAGGTAACCCATGTGGCGCATCCAATAACTGCATCAAACTGTGATAGCACTACATAGTTGTCAGGGGTTTGATACCTTGTGCTGGTAGGTGTGTGACACAAGCATACTTATGTTTTACTTTCCCACCCATTCCTGACATACATTTGCCTCTGTCTGCCTCCCCCACTCCCTCTCTGGTAGATGTGGAGACCCACACCTGCTTTGCTTAGGCAGCAGCATGTGTATTTTAAATGATGCTCATGATCAGCTGATGGCCTCTGCATGAATTGCAGCCCTCCCCTAGCTGATTGCATGTGGAACAGCTGTGGTAACATTCCCATAGCCAATTGCATGGAAATACACTCCAATACCTAGGAACAACATGGTGGTGTTGGCCCTTTTCAGTCACTGTGAGCAGGAACTAGATTTGTTGTTTGGCAAACAGCATCTCAGATGGATTGGGGATTTACCTCTAACAACATAAACTGTAGAAAGAGGGCAACAAACAGGATGGGGATGTGCCTGACCTGACTACAGACTGTAAGTGCTGCTATACTGCGTGTGGAGTAATGTTGGTTTAACAGTGTTTGTCTGGATATGCCTGTCATACATGTTGCAATACCTGCCATGTCAGTTCCATGTATATGAGGGACCCCATCTGCAGGGTCATCTGCAGACTGGGCAATGTTGTGCCTTTCATTTCTTGTGTTAGCCACGGTGCATCTATCTGTGGAATGCTGAAGGTAGTGTGAGGACTGTAGTCTGTAGATGGTGAAGGCCATGACAGTTACTGACTTCATATCCCTCATAGGACATATGTTGCAACAAACCCCGTTACAATGGTAAATTTATGAGGTTATCACAGCAACATGTCTATATTGGCCCTATGTATGTGCTGTCAGACACACCTCTGTCAACCTTTGTACATATGTCGTGCATGAAGTGGTGCATATGTGCAGTACACCATAAATAGTGTCATCATATCTGATAACAAGCCAGTGATATTTCAGATTGCTACACGTCATGTGCAGTAGGGGTTATATTTCATGACATAACCTGGACATTCTGTACATGATTGTACAGTACTGAGGTCTGTGTAATGATGGTGAATGTCGGCTGTGTGTGTATTGTTAATGTACTTTAGCCTGTGTACAGACTGTGGTAGATGTCATTGTTCTAGCTCCCCTTCTATCTGATGTTACATGCTGCCCCACTGTATGGTGCCATTTTGCCATACATGTTTGTAAGGCTATACACACACATGTCCCATATCACAGACAGCTATCAGACCAAACTGTGTAGCAGCCCAGTATATGTAGGATCATTCTGTGAGTGGCACATATGAGGATGGTGTAGAACAGTTAGTCCATATACTGTAATATTATGCTAGCTTACCATATGTGGCTGTGGCTGTGTTCACATTGGTTGTGGTTATGCACTGTCACACAGGTGTATCTCACCATGTGCTGTGACATGGTCATTGAGCCTGCTATATATGCAGGTACATGTACATTCCCCCATATGAGATGTAGGCCATTGTTGAGCCAGTCTGCCTGCAGCCTGCACAGTGCATTGTTACATGCCTAGCAACTTAGTGTACTTACCCAGTGAGATGTCATGTGCAGATACTTGCCAGATGTACTGCTGCTGGGCCTCCCTTAAAAGTCATGTATGTCAGACAGAGCAGTGGGATGCTGTACAGATGTATGTCAATATCTAGTGGGTAGTATGTGTCCATGGCACCCCTGTACCAGCAGTCATTATATGTCAGGCCAGACAGGAGTGTGTGAATCCAAAACTGATGGTGGCAAATGTATACCAGTCATTATGTGTTATACCCATCTACACGGCCATATTTTCAGGCCTGGTACACATGTTGTGCACTAAGGGATTACGTGTATACCTCTGGACTGTGCAGGGTGTGTCTGGAATTCTACATATATTGGCCAATATCTCTGCATGCCCTTATGCACTCCAGAGGCCAGTGTATGTAACAGTGGTATATGAGACTGTATTATTGAGTCTTGGTGGGGAGCACCATAAATGACCTAGGCTGTTACAAAATGTGGGGGTATCAGGGGTGAGCTGCCACAAGGTATCTGGATGTACAGTACCGTATACTTCAGCTATATTGACATTACTTACATTACTTGGGCTACTGCAAGCCTACTGTCCCCTGCCATACAGACTGTTCTGTTTGTTGGTGTGCTCATGATGGTGCCAGGTATGCCTTGTTATGTACCAGTTACAACCCATTTGACCACAAAATGTCTTTACCTCCTACTGAGTTTGTACAGAGTGTGGATAGAGGCTGCTAACCTACACACCTGCAGTACATACTGTTGATTGTTTGGTATCCTGTGGCACAGTCTGTCTCCAATATTGTACAATTTGAAGGGCTTGGCCTGGACAGCAACAGTTGTGAACCTTTCCAGACTACTGTATTAGTGCAACTGTTTCACAGTTGCGGTACTCTGTTTATATGCTTGTCAGTATCTGAACAGCTATATGACATGGCATATAGAACTGTTAAAGTACACAATTAATGGATTCCCATTTCTGCAAACCTGTGTGTGGTGTCTGTCCCATGACCTTTCTATGGGTATATGTTGCAGGCAACAACTGACATTTGTATGGGTGGCCTATACAGTGTACAGTTGTTCAGGTGTTAACTGTAGGCATAGTGGTTGTTCTATATTGTGTGCACCTCCTACATATGTATCTTACTGTACATATATCTACATGTGTATGTGTAGTCACATGTGTATGTATGTATATATATATATATATATATATATATATATATATATATATATATATATATATCTGTATCTGCATATCTGTGTTTGTGTATCTGTATCCTGGGTATGTTGATGGCTTCCACATATTACATGTCCTATGGGAGGCAGACTGCACTTGGTAGTGTATTGCAGGGTGCATGTGGTTGGGTGTGGGGAGATGCCTATTTGTACAACATGTATAGTGTGTGGGGTATCTCAACCCCATTAATGGTGCATGTGGACATATGTGTATTTGTTAATCTGCCATAGCTATCTACAGATAGCATATATACCTCTCTCTCTCTCTCTCTATAAATATATATATATATATATATATATATATATATATATATATTTGCTAACATATATATAACCATGCCCGTATATACCTACATAGATATATATCTGTGTCCACATATGTAACATGCTGTGTATATGTAGACATATAGGGGTAGACACATATATGTGTCGAATTAGGCATATGCATGTATATATGTGAATATATAGTGACATATATGTATATAGCGTTAGAAGAACAAAATGTATATATATATATATATATATATATATATATATATATATATATATATATACACATATATAGATATGTTGTATCTGTTCAGATTTTAATATAGTTACACACAGACATCTAAGTGTTGGCATACATTTCTCTGTACTGTTGCATAACAGGACTGGATGATATGGTTCTGACAGCGTTAAACTTCTGTGTATCTATCATGACTTAGTGGTACATTACTTTGTCTAGGTTGTGCAGGGTCCTTGGTGTGAGCCTTGCAAGAGCTGTTTATTTTGTTGCTGGCCAGAACATGGCCCGTTGGATACAGAGTGATTAAGGCACGTTAAAGCAGTTGTAAGCAGATTTGCACGGAGATAAGCATTGCCTACATAGGTTAAGCAATTTAGAAGCTGAGTGTATGAAAACGTAAGCGGAGGTTAGCACTGCTTACCTCCATGCAAACCCACTTACAACTGCATTAAAGTTCCTTAATCACTCTGTATCCATCGGCCCTTTGTACTTGCCTAGCAACAAAATAAACAACCTCTGCTAGGCTCGAACACAGGACCATGCACACCATAGCCAAAGTGATTTACCTCTAAGCCATCGCAGATATACATAACCCTGCTGTATTCACATACATATCATCCAGCCCAGTAAGTTTAACAGTACGGAGAATGTATTCCAACATGTAGATGTATGTGTGTGTCAAAATATATTAATGTCTAAACAGATACAACATATTGATATATGTATATATATATGTATGTATGTATATATATGTAACAGCAACCTTTCCAGACTACTGTCTCAGTATAACTGTTTCACAGTTGCATTGCACTGTTCATATGAATGTCAGTGTCTAAACGGCTATATGACATGGCATATACAACTGTCATAGTACACAAATATAGCTTTCACATTCATTTATGCGCACCTGTGTGTAGGGTTATACCCTATGCTATCTCTGTGGGTATATGTTGCAGGCTATGAATGTCATTTGTATGGGTGGCTCATACAGTCTCCAGTTGATAAGGTGGTGACTGTAGGAATACTGGTTACTCAATATTGTTTGCACGTACTACATATGTATCTTACTGTACATATCTCTGTGTGTGTATGTGCAGTTACATATATATCTCTATATATGTACATATATGCATGTATATATATATATATATATATATATATATATATATATATGGATCTACTACTATTCACCGAAAGCACATTTCGCCGAAAATCAAATTGGAGTGCACTTTTCACAGAAAGCTCATTTCACCAAAAACACAATTCACCGAAACACATTTCATTGAAAGTTGTAGATGGCCTTTACCCGACTGTAGTGCGAGGCTGGAGTTAGTATATATAGTAAGGGGGGTGTGGGGGGTGTAGCCCCCCACATATTTTATGTATATATTATTGTCAGAAAACAGTAATATATTGCAGTTACATGTATCCATGTATATAATTCAAAATATTTAAAATATGTGGGGGGGCTACGCACCCCACACCCCCTATGTGGGGGGTGCTTCCCCCACACCCCCCTTACTATATACACTAACTCCAGGGTCACACTACAGTAGGGAAAAGGCCATCTACAACTTTCGGTGAAATGTGTTTCGGTGAATTGTGCTTTCGGTGAAAAGTGCATGGTGAAAAGTGTTTCAGTGAAATGTGCTTTTGGTAAATAGTCGTAGATCCATATATGTATATATATATATATATATATATATATATATATATATATATATATATATATATATATATATATATATATATATACCTGTATCTGCATATATGTGTCTGTGTATATATATCCTAGGGATGGCCATGTCATGTGTGATCCTTGTTATGGGATCTGCAACACTTGGTACTGTATTACAGGGGGACGTGCTTGGCTGGGGGGGGGAGTATACCTATTCGTACCAGAGGTATATTGTGTGAGTCCTCTCAACCCCATTAACGTTGCATGAAGACATGTATGTTTTTATTTCCCCATTGCTATCTCCATATGTCTGTCCATATACACCTATATATGTATATGTATATATATCTGCTGACATATATATGACCTGTTGTATATATTTACACATGTAGATGTAGGCATTTGCATGTATATATGTTCATTTATATATATATATATATATATATATATATATATATATATATATATATATATATATATATATATATATATATATATATATATATATATAGACACATATATCTACATATATCAATATGTTGTACCTGTTTAGACATTAATATATTTACTCACACACATACATCTATATTTTGGAATACATTCTCTGTACTATTGAATGACTGGGCTGGATGATATGTTTGTGAAAACATCAGGGTTATGTATATCTGCCATGGTTTATTGGTAAATTACTTTGTGTATGGTATGCAGGGTCCTGGGTACGAGCCTTGCAGAGGTAGTTTATTTTGTTGCTGGCCAGAACATGGCCTGTTGCATACAGAGTGATTAAGGCACTTTAAAGCAGCGGTAAGCTGGTTTGCGTGGAGGTAAGCACTGCTAAATCCTGGTTACAGTTTCTTATACTCAGCTTCTAAATTGCTTAACCTGTGTAGGCAGTGCTGAGCTCCACTCATGCCCATGCAAACCTGCTTACAATTGCTTTAAAGTGCCTACTCCCACTTACCCCCAAGCTAACCTCTTTAAAAGAAAAGAAAAAATGGTTGATAGGAAAGTGGTGAAAAAGGGGCACAAAGATGGTAAGACAGTAAGGAAAATAGCTAGGCATGTGCAGGAAGGGTGTAGGAAAGGTCCATAGCTGCCAATTTCTTCTACAGCAACAGCTGTGCATATACACTGAATTTAGAGGTAGATTTGGACCCTGAAATCCCTGGGAGAGGGGTGAGGACAACATAAATTCATTGTGAAGCCAATTAGACCAGATTACATGTGTCCAGTGGACATGTGTTCGAAATGGACAGCCATGTATGGGGCAAGATTGTTATGTGGGAACAGATTGCTCTTCATTTTCTTTTCAAGTGGGAGTGGGATGTTGGGGAGGGGTTGTAGGCATATTTGGGGAGGTAGGTTGGGTAGGTTAACAGACATGACACACAAGACACATACAGCGCTGGTATATGACACATGTGGGGGTAAACAACTTGATGGGGAGGGGTGTTGGGATATCGGAAGCCCACTAGTGGTAACAATGGGACTGAGGTCCCCACCCTTGGGCAGTCACCATGGTGTCACCACAGTGCCATACCCTTGTAAAATATGACTGCAGACCATCCTTCTGCTGACATATGTATACCTACAACACAAATGGATAACATTATGGAGATAATCAGTGTTATTGACAGCTGAAATGCATCATAGCTGCATGGCTACACTACCTGACATATATGCATTACACATTACCCCTGACAACAATCTTACACTGCAGTACATTGCAACAGTCTATAACAGTCACCATGTGCATCAGAACCATATTAGCCTGTCCCTGCATCGATGTTATGGTTGACAGGGATGTGGCACAGGTATCATCATATGCACAGGGTGTGTTGCTGGTTTGCTAGAGGCCGAGTGTGGTCCATACATGTGTTACTATGTGTGTGGGTAAGGGGTTTGTTTCATTGATTGGGGCATGGTGATGTGGTGTGTTTCATTATGGGGTCACCCTAGGTGTGGTTGCATAGTGTGTTGGTATGCATGCACACAGTCCTGCCATGTGGCTGCCCTATACAGGTGTTGTTGGACAGCTGCAGACCATACCTGGCAGGGTGTGCAGTTCCCTGCCTCCAGCCACAAACATGAGGTGCTACTCTCCCCTGATGATGACAGGTGTCCGCTGGAACCATGTCCCGCCTGGGACTGGCCAGGGCCACGTGCACGAGACCTGCTGTGGTGTGGTGTGAACAGCACCCTCAGTGGTGTGCTGGGGCTGGTACTTCCACTATGGGAGTGGCTTGGTGTCCTGGCACGTCCACATTGACTGGCCTAAATCCACACGGCCGTCGCACCACTCCCACCACACATTCAAGCACGGACATACTAAGGTCGAGGAGGCCCACCATCTCACCCCACCGTCTATCCATGACTTTGGTCTGTTCACAGAGGGCAGCAGCAAGGTCATGGAGATCGCCACTTACAGATGAGAAAGCAGCCCTCTGCAGCCTCAGGCCCTATCTGTTGTACATGTCCATACGTGCCTGTGCCTCCATTATGGCCTGAAACATGCTCCTGGTGGTACCAGTTGTGGCACCTCTGCCAGGGGCATGATGACCAGTGGCCTTCCCATGAGCACCACGGTACTTCTGCCAATGTGGTGCCCTGTTGGACATCTGGCTATGCTGACTGACCCAACACAGTTGGCATGGACATCACACTTTCCTGGTCACTGGCACCAACCACCAACTGTCTCTCTGCTATGGCCACATGTGATGGGGGTTGTAAGGGCATTGTAACTGTATGCAGGCTTGGGGTGGTTAGGAGGGTGATGACACATGATGGTGTAGTTGCAGCCTCTGACAGCCCCACCTGTGCCTCAACAGTACCATCATCATCATCAGTGTCTGTACGGACACCTACCTCAGTTTGCATGCAGGAGGGACCCTGACCCACCTCACCACCTGTGGGGGAAACAAACACACACTTTAAGACCTGTACAGCATTGCATAACAGTACACACATTTACACACACACACACATACACACACATACACACACACACACCTACACACACCGACAGTCCACCTTACTACCTCCCTTTCCCTGGGTTTATAGACAGTCCCACATTCAGTTACATATGTTCCCCATCCTGCATAGCACTTGCTAACATACACTCATTAACACTACCCATTAACATATCATTCCTCTCCATGCGTACATGTGTGATCACAACACATGACCTGTTACTCCATCACCTCCCTGACTTTGGTGGAGTAGGTTGTACATGGCCTCACTGCTGTCATCCAGTATTACCCTATGTTTGTCCAGTCATGGTGTACGTGGCCCCTATATGGTTGGGGCTGCTACATTCACTACTTATTTCACACACCGGAGTCTCATATTACAGTCTTGCTCAGTCCATGCCACATCTGCTGAACAATCAACCCATCATGCGGACAGCAGTAATACTTGGATACACTGATGTGGTATGGTAATTCCCCATTGCATTAGTAGTGCTGCATACGTGAGTAGCTGGTTATCTATCTGCTGCTGGCAATATGATGTGTATACCTGGTATGTACTTTCCCTCCCAATGCATGTTCTGTGCTACAGACCTTGTATGCTATCAGCTGTCCTGTGTTTCTTATATCGAACAGGTTGTCCTGGTGTCTCATGTGTCACTACATGTACATGTACAGTACAATCCCAAGGAGAATTACTGCCATGTGATCAATCCCACTATCACCTGTGCATACATGGACACCCACACAAACAGACACACATGTACATGCACATCTGACATGCATCAACCACACTCCACTCCACCAGATTGCATTTACAAATACAATCAACACACACACACCCCCACACACCTACATGTGGGGTTGCACACCTTTTGTACACACAGTCCTCTCATTACCCTTCTGTCAGCATGCATTGCATCTGGTGCTCAGCAGCATGCAGTGCAACTATAGTGATCTCATGCTAGTGGCAGTATACATGTGTGTGATGCATGGGCTGTGTTGGTAGGTGATGGCCCTTTCCTTTGTTAACGCTGCACACATGTATGAAGTGTTCCTGTGGACCTGTTCTGCACCCTGCCTTGTGCTATGCACCATACCTCACAGGTGTATAAACCATTGCTGCATATGTAGCACTGTGTCAGTTATGTCAGCTCCAATGCTCACAGCCCCTATGTGTTACAGCACCTCATACCTGGGATGATATGTGAACAGATATAATTTGTGAGTGCCTGATGTCTGCTTTACAGATCACAACATCAGCAGTGCATGTATGACCAGTACAGGACTATTACACTGGCACCCACCAGACCTTACCCTGGCTGTGGGGGGTGCCCTACACATGTCACAAAACTCTGCATGATTGCAAGGTCTACTCATAAGCACATCCTTTGGAGTGCACACACTGCTGTCACTATTGATGTGGGGTCAGGGTTATGTCTGTCACAGTTACATAACCTGTTTGTGTGCAGATACAGCCATGAGGGTGTTGTTTCACACATGCCCCTACTGTAGGCCATGTGTTCTGCCATACTTTTCATCCCTGTGGACACATTGCACAATGACAGGATGTTAGTTATCTTGCATGTGTCTGTTGTACCCTTCCGATACCCCAGCAAGGTCTCTACTGTGTTGCAGTGCATTTCACAACAACAAAATGTGAATGTGTACAGCATGCAGTATGGGTAGGTGTGTTAGATGTGTGCATGGAATATCCCGTAGCCATTACATGCACAGTGTGTTGTCATACATGAACATGAACCATACTCACCGGCTACAAGCTGCTGCTGTGGTGGTATCCTGGAGGGACCTACATAAGAGTGTGAGAAAGTTGTTGTCAGTGGCCACAGCTATGGCATTCGTAAAAAGTGAGTGCAGCATTACATTACATCTACAGTAGGAGTCCACAATACTATAGCTTATGCACGTCTGTTTATTACTACTACACAGCAATAGACTATGTATATGACATCTCAGATTTGCATGATGTATCTGTACAGATGCAGATGCGTACACAAGAGTGATGTACTGATGTGCCCTGGGGCCTTACCTGCATGCTCTTCAGCCAGTGTTTCGGTGGCACCCACCTCCACAATGCGCCCTGCTAGTTGTTGGTGCAGGCGGCAGGTGCCACAATGCTTCTGAGAAGCTCCTCCACATGGGTGAGGGGTGGATGGGCGGTCCCCCCCCTGTTGTGAGGTTGTTCCCCCATGCAGTAGCTGCACGCCGATGTACATGGCGAAGCAGGTCGCTGCAATGATGCAGGACCTACTCATAGCTGCGGTTCTGTAGTCCAACATCATTGACCCGGTGGACTAATTTGTTCCACAGGGTGGTCCACTCCTGCTGATTATGGGTTGTCCGGCCAAACAGCTGTTCATAGTGCTGTACCAAATGTTCAGTGATGACTTCTGTTTCAGTAGCACTGTAAGCTGGCAAACGGGTGTGGGGTAGCCTCCCTGGAAGACATAAAGACGGAAACATGTCTGAGCAACTCATACAGCAGGATTACCATAGTTCTTAATCCACATCTTTGTCTCCCCCCACCATATCAGCTACAAAAAGTCGTTCACAAAATGCAATTGGTATGTCGGCTGCTTACCTACCATTGTGACATATGTTGTATTGTACCTAGCTTTGTGTTATGTGTTTGTGCCATGCTTTGTGCTATGTGTTTGTAGCCATTGTGCTATGTGTTTGTGCCATGCTTTGTGCTATGTGTTTGTAGCCATGCTCCTTGTGGGGACACTATCTTTGCTGACCTGTTACAGACTATTTCACCTGCATGCCATTGTCAGCGCCACTATATATATATATATATATATATATATATATATATATGTGTGTGTGTGTGTGTGTGTGTATGCGTGTGTGCACGTATATGTGTAGATATATCTTGTGGGTTGTTTATATACCTATATTTATATGAGTGTCTGTATATCTGTAGACATACTTATCTAATTATATATCACACAGATATTTATCTATATGTGGGGTGCATACAGACATCTGGTCCACATTCTATAACTGTCTTTCATTCACAGCTGCACTGTTCTGCCTTACTGCAACACAGCCAGGTGTCACATATGAACACAGATAACATTAGGGTGGTATATATGGTGAGAGATTGCTGGTATGCTTATTGTACACCTATGGCATTTGTGCATGCTGCATTACACATTAACATGACTGTCCTGCAAGTGGTGTGCTCTGACACCCATGTGTCTATCTTGACAGCAGTACTTCCACCACCAGCTATTGCCCACACTAACATACCAAGCACACACATTATGGCTTAAATCTTTGTCATTCATTGCTGATCTGAAACAGTTGGTGGGTATGTCCCACTGCCTACAGGGACAGACCGTATTGTCCAGAACAGTTGTTCAGCAGAACTTCATTACAGGGACAACTACAGATGGCACATATAAATCATTCCACATCATATATCCTATTATTCTATACCACATACTACATTCAGTTACATACATGTATGTTTTACATACCTGTCATTTTTTTCTGACAGCTGTGACAGCTTGTTGTTGTTTAAGGTTTTTTTTCTTTTTTTATTTTTCTGTGTCTGTCTGTCTCTCTCCACTAGAGTGATTGAGCTGGTTTGAATGGATTGCAGCATGATTTTTGTAAGTGATGCACATGTTCAGGTGATGGGCTCTAGACCAATCAGTGTGCAACAGTTGCTAACTGCATGCAACCTGCTGTGTAGTACTTCAGATAACCACTGTCATGGCAACACAGTACTATAAAATACTGACTCATGTGGGCGTTGTCCCTTAACCTTTCCAGTATGGGGACATCCTTCCTGTATGTGGGCAGCAGTGTTACAGACAGCAGGTTGCAATACCCCTTAGAGCAGGAATTGCAGACACAGGCCAATTACACATTTGAATGAGGTTCCAGACCTACACACAGAGTGAGTAGTATTGTTATCTGCATTGTATATTGCTGGTCTTGCAATATTTGTGTGTACATAGTAGTTTAGGATGGAATGCAGTCTGTCTGCGTAGCTCTCAATTATGGGCCTATCCACATGATGGCCAGTGGATTGTCTGTTTGGTTTGGTCTGTGCACTACACAGGTCTTGTCCTAGATATATCACTGGCAGTCTGTATGTTGCGTGCTATCAGTATATGGCTACATCCATTTGTGTTTTTGATGTCTTATTCCTGCATAAGGGTACGTTGCAACAAATCCTGTAACACTAGCAATTTCCAGGATGTGTAACAGCAATATTGCAAGTATGGCCCTGTGTTCCTGCCTCTGTCCTCCACATATATGGTAGGCTTTGTCCTGTGGAATACAATTAGAGGTTGTTGGGTAATGGCCTATCATTATTTACTGCTAACATTCCTGCTATCATCCCAGTCATATCATGGACTCCCACAAAATATGTTTGTCAGGGTCCATACATGTGACAGATAGAATGACATTACCACAACTAATACATTTCCCCCTAGGACTTGACTACAGGGTGTAATTGGATGCTGCTGAACAACATCAGCAATTGTTGATTGTTACCTATCTTGAAGGCAAATCCTTTGTCTACAGTTGTACTAACTGAAGGCCTTGGCCTGGACAGCATAGTATGTTATATATCCACATTGCTTGCATCTACTGTTTTGTGTGGGCCTTGCATTCATCACTGATTACATATTTCAGACTTTATGTGCTGTAAGTAATGCCATACATTATTGTACAGTACACAAATAAAGGTTATCTGTGTATGCATACCTGTGTGTCGTGTCATGTCCTTTGAATTGTGAGTGGGTATATGTTTAATGTAAGTATTCTCATTTGTGGGAATGGTTGCCACACTACACATTTCACAGGTACCAATTACAGGGCTTGTGGCTGAGTGATATACTTTGCACCCAGTACTTCCACACTACTTCTACATATGTATGGCTACTAATACCTTTTGTCTGTATATATGTGTATGTACCTATATATATATCATACACACACACACATATATATATATATATATATATATATATATATATATATATTTATATATATATAGAGAGAGAGAGAGCTGTCTATCTGTCTACATTTCCAGATATATATCTATCAGTATGTCCATGCATGTTTGGCTCATATTTTTGGCTTGTACCTCATTCTCTTGGCAATTGACATAGATGATCTCAGGGCTGTAGTCAGTAACTAGTGCCTTTATCTCCTTCAAAATATGTGTTCTAATACATATAACTGTGTAACTAGCAATATTATAGGTGTATTAGAGCAGTGTTTGACATATATCCCTACTTGTACCCACATTTTGGCACACTTTGTCCAGAATTCTTGCATTAAGAGGTTGTATGGTGTGATATTACTACATTTCCTGTGCTGTTGTCTTATTGTGCTGGATGATATGTTTGTGAATACATCAGGTTATATATATCTGCCATGGTTTGGTGGTAAATCACTTTGTGTATGGAGTGCAGGGTCCTGGGTTCGAGCCTTGTAGAGGCAGTTCATTTTGTTGCTGGGCAGAACAAGGGACGTTGGCTACAGAGTGATTAAGGCACTTTTAAGCAGTTGTAAGTGGGTTTGTGTGACGGTAAGCACTGCTAACGTCCGCTTATATTTTCTTGCAGTCAGTTAGTTTCTATTTTCTCAACCTGTGTAGGCATAGCTTACCCCCGTGCAAACCCGCACAAACCCACTTACCGCTCCTTAAAAGTGTTTATTGCCACTTACCCTCTTGCTAATTTCTTTAAAAGAAAATAAAAAGTGGTTGATAGGAAAGTGGTGAAAAACAGGGCACAAAGAGGGAAAGACAGTAGGGAAAATAGCTAGACATGTGCAGGAAGGGTATAGGAAAGGTCCATAGCTGCCCATTTCTTCTACAGCAACAGCTGTGCATATACACTAAATTTGCAGGTACATTTGGACCCTCAAACCCCTGGGAGAGGGGTGAGGACAACATATATTCATTGTGATGCCAATTAGATCAGATTACATGTGTCCAGAGGACACGTGTGCAAAATGGACAACTATGTATGGGGTGAGATTGTTTTGTGGGAACAGATGGCCCCTTTTATTTTTCAGATGAAAGTGGGATGTTGGGGAGGGGTAGTAGGTATATTTGGGGAGGCAGATTGGTTAGGTTAAAAGACAAGAAACACAAGACGCATTCAGGGCTGGTATATGACACATGTGGGGGGGTAAACACCTTGGATGGGGAAGGGTGTTTGAAAGTCGCAAGCCCATGAGCCCCCAACTGGAAACAGTGGGACTGAGGTCCTCACCCATGGGCAGTCACCACTGCACCTTCATGGCCCTGAAGGTGGCTGTGCTGGGGGCTGTGTAGGAGGGGCAGGCTCACCGTCTAATAGCGGCACTTGGCCCTCAAGCTGGCGTAGCCACTCTCAATACTCCAGATCGAGCTCCCTATGCACCACAGCAGGACCTGTCGATAAGTGACAAGCTCCCCATTGTGCCCGCTCTGAGGGGGGGTGAACCCCATCCCCTGCAGCAGTTCCGCTCGAAGGTGGTGCAGGGCCCACGGAGGAGGAGGAGATCCCAGGCTGGGCCCCAGATGTGCTGGTGCCCGGTGCCATGGCCAGCTGAGGTGGGACAGATGGGTCCACTGTGACCGGCCTTCCCATACGAGCTGTGTTGTCACAGGTTTATGACAGATATGGGTTAGTAACAGTCAACAACATTCAGGATTAGTTATAACAGCATGCATAGGTATTCCCATTAACCCAACACACTAGATTTAACACAGTTGCAGAGCAAGCAGAACACATACATATATGGAACAACAGTGGCCATTACAGGAGCATGCAGGTTTCATTGATGGCAACAAGGCCACCAATATGGGTGTATTTTAACATGGCACAAGCATAGAAACAAATGTGAATATTTATAAACCATTATGTCCCAACATAAGTTTGGAGTGTACACATACCAGTTGAGGAGTGTCATTGGGTTATTATGCACATATTGTAGGGGTGAGAGAGAGGGTTTAATTAACAACTAATATATCCTTGTAGTTTTCACAGCATTCTTAGTCACTGCAGTGATCTTTCCCTTACATGTATTATTACACTACACAATGGCCTTATATTGTTCACTGGTATGTTTATAGATTATTATATACGTGACCTGTGTCTTTCATACAGGCCTGACAGGCTACAGGTGTTAATGCAACATATATTGAGAATTGCTGTCATACACTTTGGGTGAGGTGCTAGAATGACAGGTTTGTTTTCATATACATTCTCGGACTATGTACACTTTTGACTATCAGTTACATGTCATTGACAGCTTCTTACATTTCTTGGATCATCTCACTGAATTTTCAGGGGAACAGGGTACCAAGCTGGTGATATGGGCCATTTATCTGGACAGATTGGAACAATTGTGGGATATAAATATGCATACAACTTACAATTTGAACATTCTAGCAAATTCTGTAGAGTTGTTGGGTATAATTATGCATGCAGCTTTCTATCTAAGCATTGTATCAAAATCTGTGCAGTTGTGGGGTATGATTATGCATGCAACTTAGTAGCACTCCCAGGATTCAAACCCCTGCTGTGTGTGACAAAAAAATATAGCTAACATCACAGTACACTGTGCTATCAGGGAATTGATGTAAAGCTTTCAACTGTTTTCTAACTCTCCCTAACTTGTACGATATGACTGACTTCTTGGCACTTCCAGCATTGTTATGCAGGACTTCATACCCATTTTATCTGCATAACGCGATGTGGATGACACTGCTTAAAATACAACAGTACTATTTATAGTATGGAACAGATCGCCAACATATGAGAGAAGAGTAAACAGAAGCACTCCATGGGTTATACCTTTATTCACAGACTATTACACATTTATTTCTACTGGTGCAACACTTTCTAAGGCTCTTATATTTTTTGTTATGAAAGTACATGCAGACTTATTACTAACCTGCCTCACAACACAGACTTTGCAGCCTAGCATCATGGGCTTGCTGGGTCACAGCCCACTCATCTGCAACTGTCAGAGAAATGCATTGCTATTTAGCCATACCTATTCATAGTACACACAAGCTAGGAAATTATTTACTGCTTAGTAGAAAGAGTACTTACTCAATACTGGGGCATTGGCCATCTGTCAAGACTCCTGGATCCACTGTTCCAGTACATCTCCCTGCCACTGCTTCAGGTCAGCATGGTGGTGCCTGACCTGCTCACCAGTCCGGGGGATATCTGTGGCACTGGTGAGGTCACAGGCGAGACTGTCCCAGGCCTCCGTTTTATACTGCAAACCCTGGTACTGGCCCTGCAGTAGTCTCTGATCATGGTGTTTTACCAGGAGCCATACCATGATTTTTGACTCCTAGATGCCCCAGCACTGCGCTCTAAATTGAGTGCCTTCACCCACATCAGCCATTCTGCTTGCAGTAGGAAGCTACAACCTGTTATGAGACATATTCCCACCTGTGGGGTTTAAATACAGCCATTTTCCTGCACTTTCCCATGATTGGCCAGTTTTGAAAAGGCTAAGCTATGGTCACACCTGCTTACATAAGGTTGGCACTGCATAAAGAGGTATACCACTAGGCAGATTGAATTGGCTCCCCTACACATTGCTTAGATTTACTAACCTGAGCTGTGCTGTGGTTAGCATTGCTTAGAAGTTAATTATCGCTATATTTGCCATTTGGCAATGATTCATTTTTCATTACAGGTTATATATGTGTCTGATATCCATGATTCATGTGTACATACACTGTAAGGGGACCTGGGGACTTCTACAATTTATTACAATCACACCTCAGATCTATGCTTACTGCAGTACACAAGTTCACATATTTATCTTATATAGAAGGGTTATAGCACTTCACACTGTACATAGATTCATTTCACATGTTTGGTTTGGTTTTTCTGCAGTGAGGATTAGTTTGCTGATACCTCATTCATATCTATTGCTATGATGGCTTAGTGGTTAACTACTGTGACTGTAGTATACAGGGTCCTGAGTTTGAGCCTTGCTGAGGCAGTTTATTTTGTTGCTGGGCAGAACATGGGCCATTGGATACAGAGTGATTAAGGCACTTTAAAGCAGTTGTAAGTGGGTTTGCGCGATGGTAAGCACTGCTAACCTCTGGTTACAGTTTCTTACACTCAGTTAGCTTCGACTTTGCTTAATCTATGTAGGCAATGCTTACCCCTGCGCAAACATACTTAAACACACTTACTAGTGCTTATATATGCTTACTACTGCTTATTTGTGCTTAAACATGCTTACTAGTGCCTTATTCATTATAACAGTGACACTTCACATGTGCATTTAATGCAGTACTACAGTTCACATTTAAATGTTATTATGTAGGTTATATGGCAAAGAGATGTGAGAATATGTTCATATACAGGTTTCACTTGGAAAATGATATTTGCTGCAGTGGGACTCGAACCGGGAATGCCTGTTCATTAGGTTGATACTCTAACCACTACACTATTGCTGTGCTGCTTCATTTGCATATAAATTCCTTGTTATCCTCTTCAGCCTTTTCAGCTGCTTTACCCGAAGCTAAGCGATGGACAAAACCACGCACCTACGGTTAGCTGTACTCAGGTTTTTTTTTTAAAAATTACTACAAGGGTTTCTTCATTTTATTTCAGTGTACTGTTACTGTTGAACACATGGGGACTGTTGGTGGGGATATGCAGACACTTATGAGCGGTCTCGCTCATTTATTTACACATTCTTCTGTTCTATTTTGCAGGGGCGTGTTTATTCTGAGAGCTCTGCTCTCAGACATGCCCCCTGCACTCGTCCACGCTCCATGTAGCATTAGGAGTTCAGGCAGTGTGCCTTCCTTAATATGCATGGCATGCTGCCATCCACCTTTTAAACTGACGCTTCCATGCAGGACTAGATTAGTCCTGCACGGAGGATTAGTGAATCCGGGGGATAGTATGCAAATCAGCATTACCCCCCCCCCCCCATTTTTTTTAAAGGTTCCAAAAAATTCTTCTGCAGAGGCAATAGCCTCTTGTCCTACCCTATCATGTGAGTGCTTGTGATGAGCCACAGGAGTGTCAAACACCAGTGCCCCTGTTGGAAATGTAGAAGCTTGTTGAGAATGACAGGAAGAAGAAGAAAGGAAAACATTTTGATTGCAGATGCCTGTTTTAAAGATAAGAAGTGAACAGGAGAACTAAGTTGAGATGTAACAATACCAAGCTGACCTTGTGTTCAAAAATGCAGAGGTTTGAGAAACAGCAGATTCTTATACAGAGGCCACACGTACTGGTACATATGGGGTGGGGTTCAGTAGCTACTAGGGGATTATTATCCTCTTTAAAAGTCTCTGCTTTTTTTTTTTTCCAAACCTGCCAAAACAGGATAAAGGGATCCCTTTTTACTGGTCTGTACTGCTTTCTTAACATCTTTTACTTGCTGCAACAGCCGTTTATTAGCATTCTGCAACCCCCTTAATGCTGACTCTTTTTCCCTTTCAAGAGTTTCAGTATACCAAGAATAAAATACTGACCTTTGTTACTCACTTACATTGCTTTGTTCTTTTCTTCTAAAATGCCTTTCAATGTCAGCAATTTAGTCTTATCATAAGTTCCATTTAATGGAAATACCCCACCAGCACAATTCTTAGTAAGCTGAAACCAGTCATACAGATATTTACAACTTTCCTTCCCATAATTAAAATACATAAAATATGCAGGTGTTCCCTTTTCAGGAATTTGATCTTGCTTGCTTATCTTTGCTCCTATTTTTCTTATTTCATAAATCAGTAATAATAAAAATGTTAGGCTTACATTACAACTCCTGGATTCTGGCAGTTCCAAAGACAGAAAATAACTGTAGCAATCCACACACCATACAGGGAGGGAAAGGTAGGAAGTCTGTCACCATGCAGCAAGAGAGGAGAGGTTTTGATCAGCCTTTTCCCACAGCACCCCCTTGCTTTCTTCCCTGCGCGAGCTCAAAAGTTACAGCTCCAGCATTGTGGTCGACATAACAGGGCGGATAGGTACTGTATCCAGAACTGACCACTCTTTCGGACCCTCTGAGGGTACTTTCACACAATCACAATGTTAAGTCCCAGCATGCTTTTGGGCTCATGAATTTATTTAACAACGCATACCTCTACATCCTGTCATGCGGTCAGCTCATGAATTTGTTCTAACAGTATATAGTCTACACCCCAATCATGCTATGGGATCATGAACTTGTATAGTCTACATCCCAATCATGCAGTGGGCTCATGAACTTGTATAGTCTACGTCCCAATCATGCAGTGGGCTCATGAACTTGTTTTAACTTTACAGTCTATGTCCCAGTCATGCGGTGGGCTCATGACTTTGTTTTAACTTTACAGTCTACGTCCCAATCATGCGGTGGGCTCATAACCTTATTTTAACTTTATTTTTAGCTTTTAACTTTTTATTTTCTTTCTCTCATACATTCATATACTGATAGATTAAAACAACTCCCGTACTCCTTACCTTTCAATCCTGAGGGTACCGCCCTCGACACAAGGCACCTCCTTGTGTTAATTTGCCTTTTACTGTATGTGCACATACATTTACTATACCCATTTACTGTGGGGTCCTCCCACTATTACTTGTATATCTTACAACCATTCAGTCAAACAAAAACACAGTCATGCACTTATATTTGCTAAAATTGTCTAAAAAAGAAAAAGAAGAAAAGAAAAAATACAAACCAACCCTTTTCCCCTTACAACACAATTTCCCTGCCAAGGCTAGTATGTTTGCACACCCAGAATAGCTGCACATCTGAGTCTCTGACTATTCCATACAAAGTAGTGTGGAATTCACAGAAAATCTGTGATGGGCCCTATTCCAGAACTGCCCTGCAGCAATACCAAAGTTCAGATCCAGAGAACGGCACCAAATTGTTATAGTCATAAATAAATAACATTAAGAATTTACCCTATATGTCTTTAGTCAGGAACAACACTTCAGGATGTGCAAACAGAAATTTTATTTTTACAGCGCTGGGAGATGGTATTCATAGTAGATGTCAAAATAGTCTCTCTGAACAGAGACAAACCACATTTTTTATACATTTTTCTTATCAAACCTAGTCATGCACTTTTATTACATTACAATGACTGTGTCCTATAGAAAACTTTGCAAATGTCCTCATCCCTCATGATTTTTGCCTCAGACTTCACGTGAACACCTTCCTATACATGATTCACCTGCTTCCAAGGGGGTCTTGTTTCTGACCTTGGATGTTTCAAACCTACCCTAGCAACAACGCACTCCTAGCCTGGAGGAGTCAGGCTAACAAATTCCTTTTTTTGTAATAACTACATGCCTCACTTCATGCAACACGTACTAGTCTCTCTTTATTACATACTAAAGAATGCAGTTTAAAAGATAGCAACACTGTGGCTTATGAAGCTGTATTTTCCCAGCCCTGCATACAAATTATATTTACTTTTTAACAATCATATTATACCATCATTAATAAACTGAAATTAATATACATTTTAATAAGCTGGTCTTGTCCCATAACACATTATAGAGTACAACGCCCCTTTTGGAATGTACCTCATAAGACAACTGCAGCAGCTGGAAAGGCCACAGAAGTACCTCATAAAGAGTATTACTGGCCTCAAACAGATGCCCTACACTGACCGTCTCAAAAAACTCCAGCTTTACTCCATAGCATATCACCTACTCTGAGGTGATCTCTGCCTAACATATAAAGCTATGTCAAACCCAGAGCTGTTGGACATGCTACATCTAAAGAAATCTCAATCCCTCTGAGCTGCATGCTCTAGGGACCTACTCCATGTCACCATAATAAACAGGACATGCTGGAGGGATAGATTCCTGTCCCAGAGACTTCCCATACTCTGGCACAAGCTACGCATCTATGTCAAGCAAAGTTCGTCATTAGCACTCTTCAAGAAACGTTTTGATAAGTGGATGGGAAATAGGAAATACATCCCAGGGATCACTTCTGTGGCTCTGCTTGACAGGGGCACAGTAGAATAACTTTCTTGGGTGGCATAAGCCAGGGAACCTTGTTGGATAGGTTTAATTAGGCCTTTGGGCTGATAGCCTAGTACCTACCCATGAACCTGTAAAAGCTGAGTATAGTAGGGTATGATCTCCTTAGATCTGGATGCTTTGCCCTTACTAATAAGTTGCACCAGATAGAAGGATTTTCTCACCACCATGCCACCTGGTGATCAAAGTTGAGATTACCTTATTGGTTCTTTTGAGCTTTTTTTTCATAAGTTTTTTTTTTTTTAGGTTTTCAGCTTCTGGCATTTAAGCCACACTTTTGAGTGGGTTTCTGCTTCTTTGCACACCATGCAGCACAGTGCACTGCCACAAAATTGTGCTCTATAGCCAGACAGAGAATTTTGAAAATTTTACCTTAGATACCGCTGTATCCCATTAGTGTGGTCCTCATCTTTAGCACATTTTCTGTCAAAAAGGCATTGCTAATGAAGCTGTGTAACCACTCCCATTGTGATAACAGCCTCAAGAGTTTTTCTGTGGCCTTGCTGTGCTGACTAGTATAGCAGTAAGCCTAGCCTCTTACATACTAACACACTACTCCCTGACTAGTTATTCCTGAGTGTGAGCCCTTTTCCCCACCCTATTCCTGTTTCTTACCATATAAATTTACCTAGCTCTATGAATGGACAATTTCCCACAGTTTCTCTAGCCAGCTTGGTCGACATGGGCATCCTGAGGCATTGTAGCAACTGCCTCATGTACACAGACAACCCTCTAGTGCAACTATATTAAAAAACCTTGAATCTATGCTCTCTCACACACCAGTCAATACATCTAACACTGTACGGGTTGTCTGTATGCACACCTTACCATTTACTCCACCCAAACTCATTTCACACATGCCTACATATATGGAGGTCCTAGCCAGAAACTTACCTAAACAGCAGAGACCTCCCAAACACAAGCATGCTACAGATACTTCCTCTGCAGAATGCAATACACATAATAGCTCATGCACCAGTGTCTCACCTGTCAAGCCTATAAGGCAAAACACTAAACCAAATATATTAGTCATAGGGGACTCCATTGTGAGATACACAGATGTCCCTGTTACCAGGCTGGATAAGGAAAAGGTCACAGTCAGCTGTTTGTCAGGTGCCAGAATCCAGCATATCACACAAACTCAAGTCTCTCAACAACAGGTCCATCATAGTCCATGTTGGCATGAACAACTTGAGACATACCTCTCCGGACTGTATGAAGAGAGACATGACTGAGGACTCAGACTATGTGTCTCAGGCAGTCCTGAGGACTATGTGTCCTAGCCTTAAGTAGCATTTTACCTTCACCTAGAATGATGCCTTAATACAAACAGAAAATGATTGACTTCAGTAATTGGCTTAGTTGTTGGTGTCATTATAAGGGGATCCATTATCTGTCAGCCTCGGATGAAATGTGACAAACCTCTATGCTTTGCCAGAGATGGTCTTCATCTGTCACCCCTGGGATTTTGGCTATTGGCTAAGGCTCTTGCCACCTCCATAGTGCCATTTTTAGGCAGTGTTACAAGGACAAAACTACTTAAGTAAAAATACCAACCAAAAAAAATCAAGGTCATGCTGATAAACGCTAAGAGTTTTAACATGAAACTGCACTCACTGGAAACAGCCCTCACCCTGTAGGACGCAGATATTTGGGCAGTCATGGAGACATGGTTCAAGACTATGGAGAGCACCCCAGCCATACCACATTACACCTCCTTCCACACGTTCAGACCACAATCTGAAGGTAAGAAAGGTAAAGGAGAAGGTGTATCAATATTCAAGGATAAATACACCTCCAGATTGGGTAAACAGTCTGACGTCCCAGAGAGACTTCAGGTGCAATTAACTGTTGGTAGGACACCTATTCAGGTCATTGCTACTAGCAACAGAACCCCCTACATGAATCAGGACACCCACTTTGCCTATTTGTATCAACTAGAGGCTATCAAGATACATCTGAACACCATGGCTTTTGCTGACTTTAATTACTCTAGCATTGACTGGGTAAATGACTCATGCTCAAACCCATCAGCACAAAGGTTACTCAACATTGTCAGCTTCAGTACCCTGGACCAGCTGGTTGTCACCACCACTAGGGGTGCCAATATCCTGGATCTGGTGCTTACAAATATGGGAGACCACTATAGCACCCCACTGTGAGTTCCTCACTGGTGAGATCTGACCACAAATCACACCTGAACCGCCACCCAGCAGCAACTACAGTACAAAACTTCTACAAAGCAGATTCTAATCTCCTAGGGGATGGCATAAATAACTTCACTGCACTCCCCCCAGACAGAACACTGGTAACTATGCTGAGTTCTACACCAATGCTCTATACAAGCAGCTGTGTAACTGCATTGACTTGGCAGTACCTGTTAGGACCAAAACAAGCTCTTCAAGGAAGGCAAACCTGCCTGGTGGGCAACTGTCATAGAGAGGCTTTTACAATAAGAGGAAGAAATTGCTGTCCTAGAGTAAGGAGCAGCATGCTCTAAACTGGAGACAATCACCCCTCAGTTTAAATAAGCAGATAAGACTTCTAGTGAAATCCTCCAAGCTAAAGTATGAATCCAAGTTAGCTTCCTCAATTAAGGGCAATCATAAGGTGTTCTTCAGTTACCTCCATAACCTAAAAGGTAAGGCCCAGTTTTGCACTGCACTGGTCATTATTGGTAACACATACTTCACTCTCTGCCCCTGCCACATGTACCTCATGATATCCCCACCTCATGTCCCTTTTCTTGTACCTCTAAAAAGCAACTCGTAAATGCCCTCTCTAGCTAAGGCCAAAAACACAGCGTCTATGGAACCTGATAGCATCCCAGGCCATGTCCTACATGTTCTCAAACAAGAATTAGTGCCACCATTGAATGCTCTCTTTAATCACAGTCTAAGCAGTGGCTTCATCCTTGCTGAATGGAAAACAACCACCGTTATCACCTTGCACAATGGTGGTGCTTCTGCTGACCCCAGGAACTACAGACCTATTAGTTTGACTATCCTAATCTGCAAGGCCATGGAGAAAAATCATCATAGACCTTATCAACAAAGATATAGGTAATCTCCAAACACTAAATCCTACCCAGTTTGGATTTGTCAAGGGGAGATCATGCCTGCTAAACCTGGTGGACTTTGAGACAGTCAACTGGGACCTGGACTAGAGGAAATCTGTACATATAGCCTACCTAGACCTAGCCAAGGCAATTGACACTATGCCTCACTCAAGCATCATTGACAAATTCACCCAGCTAGATATCAACCTTTATAACTCTGGTAAGGTGGGTTGCAAAATGGTTCACTGACAGAACCCATACATTCAAAATACGGGAATTCACTTCCAGCAGCAGACCTGTAACCAGTGGTATTCCACAGGGACTGGTCCTGGGACCTTTACTGTTGGGAACCTATTTCTATGAAGTACAAGCTAAAACCAAGGGACTGTGGCTGACAAAGTTTGCTGATGACTGCAAACTAGGTGTGGTCATAGAATCTCCAAATAATGTCAACATCCTACAAGAAGGCCTTACTCAAACAAATGATTCATGCCAAAGTCATGGCCTCAAACTCAGTACAAATAAATGCATTATCATCCCTTTTGGAAAGAGTGATGTACCTGCAAATTACCACATCAGTGGCAACACCCTAAGTACACACTCAGTAGTGAGAAATCTGCGCACTCAGGTTGACAGCAACATTTTCTTTGATCACTGCCTCAACAAAAAGAGAAGTTATCACCTTTCTGTACTCTTCACTCATTAGGCCAATAATTGTGTACAACTCTCCTTCTGGTATGTACCTTTCAAAGCACCTGTAGTAACTGGAGGGACCACAATGGTTCATCACAAGGAAAATGCAAGGTCTTCAGCAGCTATCCTATGTGGATCAGCTGAAGTCACTGTTTGTTTATTGTACTTCATACAGACTAACTCAGAGGTGATACACAAAGCAAGGGGCTTCCGAGAAACACCAACACCAGCAAAGCAGTAGTCCTTAACGCAATTTATTCTTTTAAAAAACCAACAAAAGCGTTTTCGCTACTGGCCCGTAGCTTCATCAGAGGTGAATGCAAACAATTAATGTAATAAGTAAGCAAGCCTTTTAACAAGGGTAAACTCTGATTATAGGAAGTGACGACATTTTTAAAATATTTTCACCTTCCTCTGCGCAACTTTTAAATAAGAAAGATCTACAGAAAAACATGTTTCCATTAGTTACAAACTTTAAAAAATCACATCAATAAACTATGATTAAAAAATCCATGAATGCATGAATGCATAAATTTCTCCGACAATGGATTGCTGGCACTCATTGTCGCAATTATAATTAGGCTACTTAAAATACAAGTATACAATTTCATGATATAGTACTGGTATTATTCGTATCATACCCATCAGGACTAATATCATCCCACTTATAAGGACGTGCCTATATAATCTTTACATTGATTTGACCTAAACTACACACTAAAAAGATAGTGTGACTCATTTTTAAAAAAACTCAGCATTCTTGTAAAAAGTACTCATTCTAAAAAATTTTTAATGCATAAATTCGTTTCATTGACACATCTATGCTGTTTTTCAAAGTCGAATATGCACATATTAAAATCGTTATCACTACCTTAAATAGCTACGTAGTTTTAGTACTGGAGAAATATTACAATTCTCATTTAAACCGGGAAGCTTGAACGCATCCAAAGTGAGTTGCCATTCAAGCTCCCGGTTTTCCAAAATAAGAGATGTTGGACCACCCCTGATGTCAACTGGGACATGATCAATTCCCATAAACAAAAACGAATGTCCAGGATTTGCACCAGTATGTTTTGCTAGTGCATTATCTTCTTTGTTTTTCCTAATTGCGTAGGTGTGTTCATATATTCTTTCACGGACCTTTCGGTCCGTTTTACCTACGTAAAACGCTGTGCAACATTCACAAAAAGCAATATATACCACTGAAGTAGTCTGGCAATTGATTTTATGCTGAATTTTATATTTCTTATTTCTAATATTGAATGTATTTCCAACTTTTATGTATTTGCAATAATTGCAAGCCTCACATTTAAGTGTTCCTTTATGTCTACAAAATAAGTCACTATTGGCTTTCCTTTGTAGAATCTCTTTTAAATTACTTGCTCTCCTGTAAGTAATATTGGGGCGGGGACCTAATTTTTCCAAAAGCAAAGGTGATTCCGAAATAATTTGCCAGTTTTTGAGCATAATTGACCTAATCACATCTGAGTCAATATTAAAGGTTGTAACAAAACTTAAATTGAAAGATGGTACGTTATGCTCCTCTACATTCAATACCTCTACTGTTTCAACACTCAGGTTTGACAAGTTTTCCGTTTGACTTAAGGTAGAAGAACTTTGGTTTAGTAGAGGCTTGTAAAAGCCATCTATTCTTTTTTGACTAACTTCATGTATTAGGTCATCGACCAAATTAACTGGGTAACCCCGATTCACAAATAACTGTTTAAGAAAGAAACATTGTTTTGTGAAGTCGACAAAAGTGCTGCACATCCTACCAGCTCTAACTAGTTGACTTTTGACTATTGACCTTTTCTGTCTGAATGGATGTAAGCTTGAAAAGTGTAAAAAGGAGTTGACATACGTAGGTTTCCTATAGACTATGGATGTTAATACTTTCTTCTCTAGGTCTTTTTCTAATTTTACGTCTAGGTAATCAATTTCTTTTGTGGAAAATTTGTATGTAAACTTCAAAAATTGTGTTGTTCCATTAATTGTCTCCACAAAATGACCTGCCCAACGATCATCTTCACGTACAAGTATGAAGATGTCGTCGAGAAACCTAGTGTAGAAAGTGATGTTTTTCATCAAGTCGATGTTGTTAAACAAAAAATGTTTTTCCCAGTATGCTACGAAAAGGTTCGCTACACTGGCTCCACAAGGGGAGCCCATAGCTACACCTTGTTCCTGCAAAAAAAACTCCTTGTCAAACATAAAAAAGTTTGAAGTCAACACAATGTCAAGCATTTCTGTAACTAAATCTATTTCATGTGTGGGTGCACCTAGTTCTTTCAACAATAATCCTATCCATTCCACTGCTTCCAAATGTGGAATGGAAGTGTACAGATCAATGACGTCAATAGTCAAGAAATTGTTGGATTCATCAAAGGGAATGTCATTGATGTTGTTAAGAAAAGTCCAGGAATCTTTACAAATACCTGGAACACCCCTGATGTATTTTGTCAGTATGTTATCAATCAACTGTGAGCAATGGTAGGTAATAGAAGACCGTGCATCTATCAAGGCCCTCATAGGAGGGTCCTGCACATTTTTATGTATCTTAGGGATCCCAAACATTACTGGCACTTTAGATGGAACTTTGTCGATATAATTGTAGGTATTTAGATCAATTTTACCTTCCAAAAAGAGATCCCTAAAATATGTCCTAGTACGCCTTTGTGAGGTGTTAACCTCACTTAAGGATACCGGTTTGTATGCAGGACTCTCAAGGGTAGTCTTCATTTTATCTATGTATTGGAACTCATCAAATACTGCTACGCCCCCACCTTTGTCTGGTTTAATGAACCTGACAGGAAGGTCAGAAAGGTAGCGCAAGCCCTTTTGTTGTTCCTTTGTAATGTTAAATTTAGTATTTTTGTGCTTTTTGAACTCTGAAAAAGAGTGTCTTAAGTCCATTTCACAAATGGTTTCAAATAAATGTAAATCATTGTGTACCGGGGGATTGAATACACTGGGCATCTTTAAATCTCTAGTACCTTGATTTTCCACATCGCCATGCAATAGTTTTAAATTAAGCTTACGCGTAAAACATTTCAAATCGATAATAGTCTTAGCGATGCTCCCTGAGGTACTAGGTATAAAGGTATAACCCAATGCTAATAAATCAACCATTTCGTTGTCAATGTTGACACTGGAAAAGTTGTATACACTAAAGTCCTCATTTTTATTCTTCACTATCTTCGGAAAAACATCTTCCTGGGCAGTGTCGCAGTCAACACAAGAGCCTACTGTCATCTGTTCCTGTTGTTGAAGGATGGTTTCCTGCGGTTGCGTTGACCTAAAAAAACACCCTTATTATTGGCTTTGTAACCAGCAGAGTAGTTTTGGTTAGTTTTCAATCTATTACTACGTCTAGGTCCTTGATAGGTCTCATCTATTTGTTCCACTTGGGTGTTGTCTGTCCCATTATTGGTTTCATTAATATCAAGGCATGAGTTGTCCTCTTCTCTACCAGTCGTAGTATTAGTGTTAACGTCAAAAACAGTCAAATGTGGAAAAGCTTTTCCTTGTTGGTAGGCTTGTCTATCTCTGAACAATTTTTTATTTTTATTGCTCTTAAGCTTAGACATCAATGCGTCTATGCTCACAAAAATACGTTCATAATCGTATTTAAATTGCAAAAAAGCAGTGTTGACTTTAATGACATTGTCCAAGATGTTGATTTCGTCAGTTAAAGTTTTAATGTGTAAAGAATAATGTTTGACGATAGTGTTTAATAACTGCACACCTTGTTCCTGGAAAAGGTTTCTCAAATCGTTGTAGAAATCCACATGAGTTAGAAGTCCTGATGGAGAAAAATTGTTCCTAAGCCCCTTTGGAACAAGATTTTCCGCTATACATTGTTGGAAGTAAGCGGATTCGAGCTGTAGTTTTCTCAGCTTCAAAACTTTTTTATCCAACAATTTTAAATTATCTGTTAAATCAGCACCGGGAAGTCCTAAATTGCCAGTATTAGAGTTCCCAGAATTCATATTATTGTTGTTTTCAAACATAAAAGCACCTACATTCCCCATCCAATCTGAAAGAGAGAACGTAGTATTAGATGTAAAATTACCTGTATTAGAATACCTCATAGTGGTCGTCATTCCTGTAAGTCCTTGAATGTCTATGTTAGGATCGTTACCACTGAATTGGGTACGCTGTCTTGATTGTAAAACAGGAGCCCTTTCAGAACGCAGGCTGGTGTCAACGCCTGTGTTCGGGGCGTTCAATTCTGGTATACAAAGCGGTTGACCCACTGGGATGCTCGACGTCCCACTTACTAACCCCGGACAGGCTCTTCCTGGGTTCGAAACATTTTCAACACCTGCATTCAGGTTGCTGAATTCGGATGCACGATACGGTTGACCCGCTGGAATGGTAGACGTACCACTTCCTGAAGCAGATCTCATTGACGTTCCAAATGCTGGCAAATTAAACCCTGCGTTCGATTTATCCTGTTGAATCAAGTCCATTCGGACATTCAAGAGATCGATCTTTCTTGACAAGTTGGCCAACAAATTAGCGATATCCACATTTTCAGTGTTGTTGCTATCAGCGATAGTAGCAAAAATGTTTGGTGTATCCGGTGTATCCGGTGGAGAAGGAGAACCCGATGCCATTAATTCAAACCAAATATCCAGCAAAAGTGACGAAGACAAACTAGTGAAACACAAAGCAAGGGGCTTCCGAGAAACACCAACACCAGCAAAGCAGTAGTCCTTAACGCAATTTATTCTTTTAAAAAACCAACAAAAGCGTTTTCGCTACTGGCCCGTAGCTTCATCAGAGGTGAATGCAAACAATTAATGTAATAAGTAAGCAAGCCTTTTAACAAGGGTAAACTCTGATTATAGGAAGTGACGACATTTTTAAAATATTTTCACCTTCCTCTGCGCAACTTTTAAATAAGAAAGATCTACAGAAAAACATGTTTCCATTAGTTACAAACTTTAAAAAATCACATCAATAAACTATGATTAAAAAATCCATGAATGCATGAATGCATAAATTTCTCCGACAATGGATTGCTGGCACTCATTGTCGCAATTATGATTAGGCTACTTAAACTTAGACTAACTCAGAGGTGATCTCTGCCTTACATATAAGGTGATCTCTGACCCTGCTTTATTGGAAATGCTGCACTTCTGCAAGTCAAATGGCACATGGGTTACTTGCTCTAAAGACCTAAACCTGTTGTGAGACATGAAGAGAAGCTGATGTAGAGACAGATTTGTCTCCAAGAAGTTACCACACTTTTGGAATAGACTCCCATTTCATGTCAAACAGAGGACCTCATTGGCCCTCTTCAAACACAGTCAGGATGATTGGGTGGGTAACCATAAATTCACCCTGGGGGTTCCACCTGTGTCCCTCTTGGACAGGAGCAATATGTGCCTATCATGGCAACAAGAGTAAAATTTTGGCTAGGCTTGTAAGGGCCCTTGGGCCATTAGCCCAGTAACTTCCTATGATCCTATTACTGTTAATAAGAGATCCTAAGTCCCTTATCACCTGGTCTACTCTAATCTTAATAGAGAGTTATCAGTATTGTAATTTACAGGGGTGATAATTTTCCCAAAGGGTATAATAATGCATTTTTGTGCAGTGAGTTTTAGGCCATGGTTTGACCCCAGTTATTTGTCTGTCAGAATCTCCTCAAGGATATTTACATCTATGGGGGATTCATTGATTGTACCAGCTTGCAGTCATCAGCCAGTCTGGTCAGCCAAAGGCTCTCTACATTTGCCTTGACTTCAGAGAAGTATATTCCAAACAGGAAAGTTCTCACTATGAGACCTGTGGGCACCTATTGCTGGAGGTGGATTCCCCCACCTTAATTTAATGTGTCCTATCTGTGAGCCATTTGGCTATCCATCGAGTGACATAGGTATCTGTGTCTGCATTAATGAGTCTCTCTAAAATACCCAAGTGAGGTGTCATGTGAAATGCCTGTGCAGGTTAAGGTAGGCAGCATGCACTATTTTGCCCTTATCCATGTCTCTAGTGACCTTCTCAAAGATGTTAACCAGGTTTAGTACGTGTTAACTGCCTTTGACCAAACCAAACAAGGATTTCATAATATTTCCTACATCTCTGTTCATCAGGTCCATGATCACTCTATCCTTGGCCATGCATGTAAGATTAGACAACATTATGGGTCTGTAGTTCATTAGGTCAGTTGATAGTCCACCTTTGTGCAATAGTATGACAGTTGCAGTCCTCCAGTCCATAGAGATGAAGCTGTCTGGAGGCTGTGGTTGAACAGAGATTCTAATGGGCCTTAGACGTCATGTTTCAAGCAATATAGATGGCAAATTCAAAGGGAGATATTCCAGAGTGACTTTCTGTCTACACTGCTGTTCTGTCTTGCCCTTAACCCATTAAGCTGTGTTCTTGACAGCTTAGGCCATGGCTATAATTTGGCTCCTAGAAAACAACAAAGTGTAAAGACTTGTCATGTTCTCTTTGTCGATGATTTAAAACTGTATAGCCCCTCAAACAGGGAATTGAAAGCACAACTGCAAGTTGTCAAAACTTTTTTAGATGATATAAGAATGTCATTTGGTTTTGATAAATGTGCAAAAGCAACCTTCAAAACAGGAAAACTGCAGCACCAAGAAAACATCAGTTTGGGACAAGAATGTGAGTATATATTCCCCATTTCAAAGGAGGTATGGGCCTCCTTGAAATTGATTACGTGTAGATCTGCAATTGTGGGACTGCATACATATCTGCTGACCTCACAAGACCCAGACATAGTGAAAGTTTTGAAACATGAGGAGCATAAATCTAAGATGACTTCCATGCTTCGTCTAGCAGAAGCATATCGGTGTCAAACAAGAATTGAAATCAAACCAGATATAGATAAAAATCAGGCAGCAACTGAATATGCCAAGAAGCAAAAGAAAGTATATAAGGTAAAGGACCAGATGAGAAGGCAAAAAATGTGGAAAATGCATAAATATAGTTGCAAGTATAGTAAACTTCTGGATTGAAGCAGGGATGGTTAAGGAGAGGCAAATTCATAACAAAATATGAAAGGTTAATATTGGCGTCCCAAGATAGCGGGCTACGTACATGTTGGTTTACAAAGTCCATTGAACATGTGGGAGAAACAGACAAATGTAGGTTTTGTAAAACAGAAATGGAAACAGTTGCACATCTCGTTGGTGGTTGTGACATAGTAATGGCAGAAGGACTGTATGCTGAAAGGCATAATAATGTGGCAAGATTGTTGCGCTGGGGATTGTGCAAACATTACAGTAATGAACTGTAATGAATGAAAAACACTAGAAACATGAGAAACAAGGCATCATAGAAAATGATGAAGTCTACATCACATGGGATCACCCATTACCAACAGTTCAAAAGACAGATGCGAGAAAAACAGATATAGTGGTCCATGAAAAGAAGACAAAAGTAGCATTGATCATTGAAATCTCTACACCCAGTGACTACAGTGTCTTGTGTACAGAGAGACACAAAGTCAAAATATCAGAATTAGCAGGCAGAAATGAGAGCAATGTGGAAGAAAGATACCCAGACAGTTCCAACAGTAGTAGGAGCAATGGGTCTTATAAAAAAGCAACTACAATTGTATTTAGATATGTTCCCAATGCATGCAACTCCATACAAATTGCAGGAGGAGTCATTTCTGCGTACGTTGTAGGTGTTGTGAAGAGCACTTCTGGCTGACATCAAAGACTTGAAACAATACTAATGTCATGAACTTTAATCGTACTTTCACTTAGGAATCAGGTGTATTCCTGTTATGGTATTAGAAACCCAAAATATTTGGAGAAATTAAGAAAGGCATCTATGGATATTATTTGGGCCCATTGATGCTGTGTTTTTTAGATGTGGAGAGCGTTGTGAGGACCTGTTCTTTAGTGATAGTTGGAACAGAAATGCTAGAGGGTATTTACTGGTGAGCACCTGATCTTCTCAGAAACTTATATATTCTGTCTTCTGCTTGTACATTATTGCTCTTGTTAACACTTTTGAGTAAAGCTACTATTCCCTGCTCTTTTATCTTGGGCTTTGGTAACTACTTCAGCCAATTAAATTTTTCTGTCAAGACTTGTATCTCTATACGTAGGTATGCCTTCAGTTGTAAGTGAAACGCCACAGATTCACAAGAAAGGAATGGGGTTTTTTTGCATGTATATTCATATTCACTATTTGGGCATTTTTTTTAAGTAGAATTAGCCAGTACATTTGAAAGATATATTCCCACATATCGTAGATGCATACAAGCATACATACATAAGTAAACAGACAGGCATATTCCATGTGAAATTCTGATTTCATTTATTTTACAAAATAAGTATAACAAGCAGACAGGTTTTATGTGAAGTCAGGGTATTTATTTATTTGACTGTTGTACAATTAATGACATCTAGGCATGTACAGGTATTTTTGATGTAATGAAACAGTTGTACAGTGAAACAGTGTAAATTGCAACCGTGAGCAAATGTGATACTTTGTTGCAAACAGACAATTTGCTGATCAATCACAACAATGCAAGACATCTGTAATATTCACTCATTAGTTTAAGGAGTACCGTTGCACTTAAAACAAAACAAAAAAATTAATAAAAATGGAGGTATTATTGTGTATGTAACAAAGCCATCCGAGTACACATTTTATTTACTTTTACACATTTTACATGCATGCACATAAATTAAAATTTTTAGGCATGGGCAGTACTGGCCTTCTAGCTTGTAAATGTACCACAACAGTCATTTCCATATAAGTGAGGAGGACTTTCTTTAAAAAAGTCAACAGTAGTGATTACTTTAATATAATTCAAAAATTTATTTCAGGTGTCACCAAGTGTTTTTTTATTTCAAAATTTTCCTGATCTTGTCCTACCATACAGTATATGTAATTTATCTGTCTAGTTTTATTATTTTGCTGTTCAGAGTTATAGTTCTATCTTGCCTTCACTTCCGTTTCTTATATGTTTATCTATCATCGTGCTTGAATTCCACTTCTGCATTTTGCCAAACTGTGTGACATTCGTTCAGAAAGTGGTATAATACTTTATTCTATTTTCTGTTGGTGTCTCGTACTGGGGAGGTCAGGTTATGACTGAGAAGAGTCAGCCAGTCCACTTACATTGTTATCAAACTGACGTTAATATGTAAATAAACAAATAGCTGAATAATTGAAGTAAATTAAATGATGCCATACAGAGATTAAGTGTAATTTATGGAGACTTAGAGAGTACAGTACAAATCCATTTGTTTGAAATTTTTATTAAGATACACAATGAAATGTTTGTTTACAGGTACCATGTAACTTGTGTGCATTGTTGGTACTCTTAAAGGATATAAAACACAGTAGGTGGGTATTCAGAAATTAAAAATAGCACATTGTGTAAGGCTAAACTGCAATAAGTTTTATCATGCAGGGCATATCCAATTCAGAAATATCTGTTGCACATTCATGGGAGTATGAAAATTTGTGTGGCCATCAGTATGTACTTTTATAAACACCATATTTGTGGGTGAATGTGAAAATATTTTATTTTGGTATGTGTGACTATGGATGTTATTATCGACGATGTTTGTTAATTATAAGATATATACATATGTAAGTAAATTGCCTATGTGCATGCATACACATAGGCCTATGCATGGACACTACTAAAGCAAAAAAGTGTAATGATTTGCATATATACATGCATGTATGCAAACACATATGTATGTATGTGCATCTAATTTTATATTGAGATGTGTATGTAACTATGCAGGTCCAAAGGGATTCACAACTTATGTTTTACATTTGCCATTACTTTTTTAGTTGATTTAGGTGGCGTTAATGATGAATAATGTCTGTGTGTGTGTGTGTGTGTGTGTGTGTGTGTGTGTGTGTGTGTGTGTGTGTGTGTGTGTGTATATATATATATATATATATATATATATATTTAGGTGTGTGTGTGTGTATATATGTGTATGTATATATACATATATATATATATATATATATATATATATATATATATATATATATATATATATATATATATAAGCTAAAGACATGTTATTGATTAAATTTAGAGGTAGTTACACAAATGTGGGAGTAGAAAACACAGTGGAAGACAAGGACAGTACAGGAAGGTGATGCAGGCTAGTCACCGCCCAGATGTACTAAAAGTATAATTCCATGTTGTAGGATAACAGCAGAATTATTTGAGTATTTGGGAAAGTGAATTGACAAAAAACTATTGTATTCCATAATAAGTCACTATGGCTTTACTACCCCTTAATATTTAACTACTCCTTAGCATTAGGTCAGACATTTGCACAGACCTAAATGTGACATCACACAGGTCATACGTTGTACATACTGTTGTGGACTTTTGACAAGGTGATGGCAGTCCTATCCTTGGACTGAGACAACACATTCTTGTTTTTATTTTTTGCATTTAGTATGGAGTGCAGCAGTTTAGGGCTTATCATCAGTGCAGAGCAATGACAGCATCACCAGAGGTGACATAATGAGTGGGAACACTGTTCTGTCACTGGCATGAGATATGCAGTCACAGCAATGAGAGCATCACCAGAGGTGACATAATGAGTGGGAACACTGTTCTGTCACTGGCATGAGATATGCAGTCACAGCAATGAGAGCATCACCAGAGGTGACATAATGAGTGGGAACACTGTTCTGTCACTGGCATGAGATATGCAGTCACAGCAATGAGAGCATCACCAGAGGTGACATAATGAGTGGGAACACTGTTCTGTCACTGGCATGAGATATGCAGTCACAACAATGAGAGCATCACCAGAGATGACATAATGAGTGGGAGCACTGTTCTGTCACTGGCATGAGATATGCAGTCACAGCAATGAGAGCATCACCAGAGGTGACATAATGAGTGGGAACACTGTTCTGTCACTGGCATGAGATATGCAGTCACAGCAATGAGAGCATCACCAGAGGTGACATAATGAGTGGGGACACTGTTCTGTCACTGGTATGACATCTGCAGTCTAGTTGCCAAGGCAGTGTATTTTGTGTGAGTAGACTGTTTCTCATTCAGAGGCTGGGGTGTGATTGTATAGTTTAGGTCATTCAGAAGTGTACTGGCAGGCCTTACATAAATGATATTGCTCATTTATATCATGTTAAGTCTTCCAAGATGACAGTACTGCACCTGGATATGTTTTTAGGCATTGTCACTTCTCTGAGCTACACAACACTGTGTTATGTGATGCTATCATGTAGAAGATCTGCAGAAGTGGTTAATAGGTTTGTGAATAACATTCATGGATCTGGTCAAGGATACTGGTTTGCTAACATGTGGTAATGCCAAAATGAAAGAAGTCTGCACATATAGGTGAATATTTTCAAGGGGTTAACAGTAGTTCATTGATCCAGAGGCACATTAGTAGCCTAGCCACAATATCCCGTATTGTAAGTGCCTGTTGGCATGACTAATTTATATTGAGTTTTAGACCCCTTCCCATACATCTCAACCTCTTAGAACAAGAAATCTAGAGAAAAACATAAATAATGGGAGAGAAAGGCCAAAAAAATAGGGATACTGTTTATATATTTCTCTTAAAAATCTTAAGAAGTAGATAGAATAACAGATTTTGCATTAGCACAAATCTTTCTGAGGGTTATGAAGTCTGAAACACAAATATCTGTCATTTTTTCTGACTTCAACCCTCAGAAAACCACAATTTAAAAGAAACAGACCAAACTTACAAGGCAAAAATCTGGACAGTTGAGAGATATGCCCCTTTCAATGACTGATTCAGGGGCAAGGCCATGGCTGTATTTACAATTGCTCATTTATGCATGTAGGTTATGCTTAAATGGGGTCAGGGAGCCACTTTGCATTATATCCAAAAAATGTATTCTGTTAACGGGGATTCTGTGGGATATATAGCTATCTTTCCAACAGGCCATGTTTATGTTTTGGTAGAAGATAAGTTCTCTTCAACAGGTGTTTAAGATGTTACTAGTTCTGCAAATGTGCAACTGGTGACAGTGGACCAGATCCATTTAGGCTATGTAGGTTTGGCAGAGATTACCTCTCTAGAGTATACAGTAAAACAGAACAGAGAAACTGCTTGAAGCCTGTCAGGGTAACTCAAAAAAGGCATACCCTTGTTTATTGTAATGAGAAAAATATGCAATCTCTCAAGCTGGGTCATGTGCTTAGACAAGTACATAACAAAGGGGTCATTAAAACATTAGTAGATACATAACTGTCAAAGGATAACTAATTGTCAGTGAAAGTGCTCAGGTCCCTAATGGCAGAGTCAGTTTTGGCTATAGACATACTGCTGGTGCTGCATTTCTTGGCATGTAGTTTTAGCATGTGCTCCAGGCACCACTTATTGCTGAATACTAGTTCCTTCTGAAAAATGTGGGAGTGAGATGGTGAGGTAGTGACACTACAAGCTCTTGATGTCAGCCTTGACAGTTGTAAAGTAAATACCAACGACAAGTGGTCCTTGGAACTGATCACTGGGGGATACCACAGGTGAATATACTTTTTTGAAGAGAGCATGCCTCCCATCTAATAGACTTGTGTATGACCATTAATTAGCCAGTTTGTCATCTAGCAGGTAACATGATAGTTTACATTTCGTTTGCTTAGCTTATCGATTATGCCAGAATGTAGGGTGCTATCAAGTTCCATACACACACACACACACACACACACACACACACACACACATATATATATATATATATATATATATATATATATATATATATATATTTATATACATATACAATATGTTTGTGTGTCTGTGTGCGCTTACTATCAAAATTCTAAAAGACATTTCTTAGAGTAATAACTTAAAAAAAAGGTAGAAAGTGAAACAACAAAAACATTGTTCACTCACAACAAAAGTAGTAATGTCGATCATTCAAATTTGACATTATCAACATTACCCAACTTACCTTGATGTCTGGTGATATCCTACAAATGTTTTGCAGAGGGGCAAGCCCCCCTGCACCCAACACTTCCTGTTAATTATATATTCCAAATCCGAGACTGTACTACAGAGAGGAAAAGGGAAAATTACCCAATCCCCTCTGTAGTGCAATCTCCAATCAGAACATTGACTTCACAACAGCAAATGCACAATAGCATTCACTGATGTGCAGTCAAATATTTTCTGCATCAGCTTTACATGAACTTGAAACTATTCTTTTGACCAACACAGTTCGCGTAACTGCTGTCCAAAATTTTGAGAGTAAACTATATAGTCCCAAAATACACCAGTGCAGTCACCATGGCTGTAGTCATAAAACAGTCTTATTAAGGAATATTTTCTTCAATAAACTATAAAATTATGACTACAGCCATGGTGACCACACTAGTATTTTTTGAGACTTGAATCTACATTCTACAGAGCTGTTCTTTGGGTACCATGAACTACATTACTTTTCTCATTGTATTTATAGGTTCATAGGTAGGTACTAGGCTATTGGCCCTAGGGCCTATACAAGCCTAGCCAAAAATGTACCCTGGCTTTCGCCACCCAAGAAAATTATTTTCCTGTGCCCCTGTCAAGCAGAACCACAGAAGTGATCCCCAGGGTGAATTTCCTATTACCCATCCAATCATCAAGATTTTTCGTGAAGAGTGCTAATGAGGAGCTCTGTTTGACATAGATAGGTAGTCTGTTCCAGAGTATGGGAAGTCTCTGGGACAGAAATCTATCCCTCCAGCATGTTCTGTTTATTGTGGTGACAAGGTTTAGGTCCCTAGAGCGTGTAGCTCGGAGGGATTGGGATTTCTTTAAGTGGAGCATGTCCAACAGCTCTGGGTTTGACATAGCTTTATATGTTAGGCAGAGATCGCCTCTGAGTAGGCGATATGCGACGGAGTAAAGCTGGAGTTTTTTGAGACGGTCTGTGTAAGGCATCTGTTTGAGGCCAGTAATCCTCTTTGTGAGGTATTTTTGCGGCCTATCCAGTTGTTGTAGATGTCTTGTGAGGTACATACCAAAAGGGGCGTTGTACTCTATAATGGGTCTAATGAGTGATGAGTAAAGGGGAACAATGACCTCTTTTTTTCTGGATGAGAAACCTTTTGTGATGAGGTGTGCCACGTAGAAGGATTTCCTGACCACTTTGGCGATGTGATTATCAAAAGAGAGACTACTGTCCACCTGTGTCCCAAGGTCTCTTATCACACTTTTGGTGTTAAGTAGACTACCGCCTATGTGGTAGTTCATGGGTACAGAATTTTTACCAAAGGGATGACAATGCACTTTTGGCATTGAGCTTGAGACCATGTCTTTGACACCAGGCATCTGTCTCAGTGAGGCCCTTTTGTAGGATGTCCACATCGTTAGGAGTTTCAGTTATAGCTCCTAGTTTGCAGTCATCTGCGAATTTAGTTAGCCAAAGACCTTCTGTGTTAGCCTGTACTTCAGAGAAGTAGATACCAAACAGGAGAGGACCCAGGACTGAACCCTGTGGTACTCCACTTGTCACTGGTCTGAAGTCTGATTTGGAATCTGCTACTTTCACATTGTGGGTTCTTTCAGTAAGCCAGTTGGCAACCCATCTTGTGACATAGGGATCTATACCTAGTTTAGTGAGTTTATCTATAATTCCAGAGTGGGGGATGGTGTTGAATGCCTTGGCGAGATCTAGATAGGCTGTGTGAACCACCTTACCCTCATCCATGGCCTTGGTAACTACGTCAAAGAAGTCTATCAGGTTTAGGAGACATGATCTGCCTTTTACAAACCCAAACTGTGTGGGGTCCAGGGTTTTGAGATCTCCAATGTCTTTGTTTATGAGTTCCATGATGATACATTCCATGGCCTTGCAGACGAGGCTCGTCAGGCTAATGGGGCGGTAGTTCCCGGGGTCTGTTGTGGCCCCCCCTTTGTGGAGTGGGATAACTGTCGCGGTGCGCCATTCAATGGGCACAAAGCCTGAGGTGAGGCTATGATTGAACATGGTACTTAGGTGGGGTGCCAGTTCATTCTGTAGTTCATGTAGAAGGCAGCCTGGGATGTTGTCAGGTCCCATGGATGCTGTGTTCTTGGCTTTGGAGAGTGAAGTTTTTACCTGTGCAGCCGTGATTACAGGAACTTTGCATTCTTCCGGCATAAAGATGGGCCCTTTAGGGGGTGAGAGGGGGGAAAAGTTAACACTGAACCTATCTGCCAGGATGTTGGAAATATCAGTTGATTCTGTATATTTAGTGTCATTGTGCTGTAACTCCCAGAGCAGATCTGAGTGTTGCCATTGAGATTTTTAACATAGCTATAGAATGCTATGTGGTTGTCTTTAGAATCAGTGGCAATTTTGTTTTCATAACTAGCTTTGGAGGATTTTATGAGGGATCTCAGCTTCTTACTGAGGCTGACCGGGGAGTTCCTCCAATCATAGGATTTTACTCTTTTTTGCAACAGTTTCTTTCTTCTGTTGTAGAGTTTGTTTATGGCAGAAGACCACCAGATTGGCTTCCTTTTTTTGGAGGATAGCATCTTGATTCTGTTAGGGATAGCATGATCCATGCACTCGTGTAAGTGCTTATAAAGTGCATTTGTGTAGGATTCAGCAGTCGTACCTCTATTGTCCATCTGCATGGGTGTCATGAAGTTTGCCACTTCTGTCTTAAGAAGCGTGAAGTTGGCTTTGGAGAAATTTTTTACGGTTGTTTTCCTAATGGGGGGTGGGAGTGAGATGTGGATGTCTAGGGTGATTAGCTTGTGGTTGGATCTGATCAACGAGGAGCTGACCTTTGGTGTGGAACACCGGTCACCCATGTTGGTGATGACCAGGTCTAGGATATTGCTGCCTCTGGTGGGGGTGTGGATAAGTTGATCCAAAGCATTGGAACTGATGATTTCCAGAAAACGTTGAGCAAAAGAGTTGGTACATGAGTAGTTTTCCCAGCTAATGGTAGGGTAGTTGAAATCACCCATTATTAGAGTGTTGGGTTGTACCTTAATATTTTCCAGTGTATCAAGAAAAGAGGAGTGGGAATCCTGGGGCATGGTGGGGGGTCTGTAGCAAGCTACAATCTGGATTGTGGTTTTGCTCAGAGTTAGTTGAACTTGGATAATCTCAGATGCATTATGCTGAGCAACTAGCTTGGAGGTGTGGATATCTTTAATGAATATGGACACGCCTCCACCTTTAGTGTTTCGGTCTGGGTTTGGTGGTCGAACGGTGTGGTATGAATTATAGCCTGGTAATGCAGGGGTGCTCTCTGGAGCTTTGAACCAGGTCTCTGTCACTGCACAGATGTCAATGTTCTCCATTTTAAGGAGTGCCTCGAGTGAGTGCATTTTGAGGTTTAGACTTCTAGCATTGAGTAGCATTACCCTCAGATTTTGCTTGCTTGTACCTGTTATGGTGGTGAATTTGTCATTTGAACCTTGCCTAAAAAAGGCACTATAGGGGTGGCAAGAGCCTTTGCCAGTATCCGGAATCCCAAGAGTGACAGGTGCAGGCCATCTCTGGCAAAGCAGCGTGGTCTGTCGATCATGTCATCCCAGGCAGACAGATACTGGATTCCCTTAGAATGACACCAGAAGCTTAGCCAATTGTTAGTCAATCATTTTGTCCTTGTACTGTGTTTATAAATATATATATATATATATATATATATATATATATATATATATATATATATATATACACACACACACACATACATATACATAAAATAAACATGTACTCAGACACGTTTGCTTAGTTTTGGGATTTATTTCCATATTGGTAAGTGGGTAAGTAGTCTGGTCAGCAATGCACCTCAGCCACAACAGGGAACCCTTAGAGAAAATGAAGACAATTACAGTAGCAACCTTGAAGTACACTTCTAAAACAGTTATGTGCACTGCATACGGGGTTTCAGCAAAGACCTGTATTATCACATATGTAGTAAATACAGAATTTATAGATATTCAAGAATGCCTTGAACTGCAATTCTGTCAGTAAAACGTGTAGAGGCTATTTTCAAACCACATAAATATAAACAGATTCTGTGTTACATGCAAACATAGAAGAATAGCAACTATAACTTGTCAAAATATAGGGTAATCGATGTCATGAGATTTTGGTTGCAGAACTTAATTTTTACTGCCTCAGTAAAAAAGTACCCCTCAAATTACCCACTGTAATATACTAGGAATGGTACTGAAAAGGATATGGGGAAATGTAGACTGCATTTACCTCAACTTTTAAATGCTAGGTCAGTGTAAACTAATTGTACTTCAGTCAAACATTCAGGAAAGGTGTGAAAGCTCAAAACATTTTACCACAATAAATGGTAGAAAAAGTGAGAAAATAAATTCAGTAGGATAGAATCAGTATTAGACAGATAGCTATGGTGTGATTCCTGAAGGACCATATGCAGCATCAGCTAATGAGAAAATACTTTTAGAACACTGATTAGATTCATGTCCAAAGCTGCAAACATTTGCTACTCAACAAGTTTTGTTGCAAGGCACAACTGTCGAAAGCAATGCTGTGCTGCAAAATGAGGGAACATCTGTATAATTATAAAAGTGCACCTACATGAATGCAGACACACTAACATGCAACACTAATAACAGAGAATATGAAAAATAATTACCAGTGGAGGGAAAAAGATTTGTAGAAACAAGCCTGAAACAAACATACTATTGCCAAGGATTAAATAATTAGACACAATTTTGCAAGACGGCATCTCTAGCTGAGTAAAATCCAGTCATTTAGAAAACCTAATTGTCCCTGGGTGGGGGAAGGAAAAAGACAATCAGCTGTAAGATCTTAACACTTCCCACCATCCCCCACTGAGAGTTTGTGTCATCTGACCTACAGTATACTAACAAGGCTCTTTAAAAACCTTACCCCTGGGTGAACATGTGACATAGTACTCAAATTTAAATAAACTCCTCTAGCAAAAAATCTGAAATAGTGCCCCCTTAATATGTCAGGGGATCTAGTACAAACAATTCTATGTGCAAACTTTATTTATTTTAGTTAAATTTGGATTTGTAGAAAAACACAGAATGTATTTCCTTCTCTGCTCAGATCTTCTCTCTTTTTACAATCACAATTGATAAAAGCAAAGCAAAAATGCGCATTGGTTCTGGTCATGTCTTTCTGACAATGTTCACATTTTTTGGCTGTATTCTTTTCATTTTCTTTCTCCGTAGGCACTTTTTAATGTCTCTCCATAACTGTTTGTTTCCTTGTCCTTATCTTCTGCAAGTATTACTGAGTTTTTCTTTTCTTTTTTCATGCATCTTTTTGAACTTTTTTCATTACTTTCCCTACTTCTCTGTAGTTTTTCATTCTTCACGTAATAAATGCAGTTTTTTTACTGATCATGCTTGTGAATTTAATTTGTCACCAGTGTTTTATGTACTTGTGGCATAGTTAAATGGTTAATTTCATCATTTTTGTATTGATTTTTGTCATTATATTGTATGCTAATATTTTAGATGCCAATGACATGCATGGGAGGTTCATTTGTCAGCAATAACTTTTAGGATATTGTTTTTAATAAAAAGTATGTCTAAAATTCCAAAATGTTATCATCCATAGTCAATTTTATTTTCACTTATAAATGTTTGTAATGCAGGAAGCATTTGCATTCCCTGATAAAATTATAAAGTTGATTAGAAGGATATATGAGGAATCGAAGGTGAAAATTTAAGTGGGTGGGTTTCTCTCTGATAACTTCCATTTGAGTAGAGGAACCAGGCAGGGGTGCCCTCTCTCCCCTTTGTTATTTGCATTATATTTAGAACCACTGGTAAAGAAAATAAGAGAATCATAAATTTCAGGATATAATTGATACAATAGTCAAGAAAAGTTGGCTCTATTTGCAGATGATATTATTTTATACCTGATAAAACCAGAAAATGATATTTCAATGTTGTGGAACATTATAAGACAGTTTCATATCTTTTCAGGATACAAAATGAATGAAGCTAAAACAAAGGCAATAGCTGTAAATTATGTACCTACACATTAATTGGTTCGGCAATATCCATATTTATGGGGACATGATAAAATGAAGTACTTAGGAGTATGAATTAAAATGGATTCTGTTGTGGCAGCAAAGGATATGTGGGAAGAAACTAAACAAAAGTTAATATAAAAGATGAGAAACTGGAAGCACTGTTTTATGAATATGGACATCAAGATTCAAACAGTTAAAATGTTTTTAGTCCCTTTAGTTTTATACACAGGCCAGGCATATTTTTATCAACCAGAGGAGAGAAGTTATGGATAGCAATTTCATAAAGAGCTGAAAGATTTTATCTGGGAGGGGAACACAGCAAGAATGAAGTAGGATAAGCTGATTCTTCCACTAGAACAAGGCAGTCTGGGATTATCCAATTGAAAGGGGTATTTCAAAGCTGCACAGTTAAGACCCCTACAGATAGCACAAGCAGAAACCTATAATTCAAAGTGGAAAGGGATGATGACGTAACAGGGGGAAAGCTCAAAAAACAAGGAGAGACTGGTATTTTGGATGCAGATCCTTAAGGAGAATAATAAAGTAGCAGAAAGTATTCTAAGAACTGAGCCAACATGAGAATGGGAAAAGGAGATTCTACCCATATGGTGACTGCAATTAGGGATACAGAAAATAGGCAAGAAGGGGATGAAATTTATTGAAGAAAATTGGAAAATAACTAAGAAATTGGGAGCAAATAATAAAATGGGATGAGGCCAATAATTTATTTGGACTGCAGGCTAGAGATTGCCTTCCCCATCAAGGACTACTGTCAGCGTATAGGCAAAGAGAAAGAAATAGGGGATCCTAAGGGAAAAGCCAGCACTAGTAGAGTTTTTAGTAGAATGTAGACCAGAAGCTCCTGTTAAAAAATGAATAATTAGTAGAGCATATAAAATATTGCATTATAACTATAAGAACCAGTCAGAGAACATTAGACAGGATTGGGAAAAGAGACTGGATAAACAGTTCACAAATAAATAATGGGGGATATATGTATGTCTTTTAAATATGCAACAGAGTCTGTAAGATTTAGGATCTTTGCTTGGAAGTGTTTACATAGGCATTTTTATATCCCAAGTAGACTCCAAAAAATTATTTTCTTAGCTAGATAGCAAATATTTGAGGTGTGATGGGGAAAAAGAGGTAACTGGGAGCATATTTTCTGGGAGTGTAATGAGTTGGCAGACTTTAAAAATTCCCAGCAGACTACTCTATCAGAAATACTGGGTGGACAAATTGTCACGACTAAGGAAATTATTTTTTGAGCTATGATACAGAACTAGAATTGCCTAGACATAGTAAGGCCGTACTGAGTCTAATTGTGATGGCTGTCAAAACACAGTTACTAGAAAATGGAAATCAAAGTCTAAACCAACTAGTTACAGAGATAAAACAACTGGAAATGGGATCTTTAGAAAAGGGTAGCAGCAAATTAAACAGAAGAAAATGTAAATTTTGGGAACATGCAGTTTAAAAGAAGGTAGGATTTGAAAGACGTATGTAATGTTTGACTGACAGTGACTAGATAGATTATAAGTGACGTATAATGTTTGCAACTAAAATTATGTGAACATGGTTTGGTTTCACTTATATAAATGTATGATTGCCTATATCATACGTGACAATTTAATAAAGATGTTTCTTGTTTAGCAAAAAATAAATGTAATGCACTTAATTTCAGTCCTCTGCCTTTGTTCTTTCATGCAACTCTTTGGCAGATTGCATTCCTTTAGTATTAGAAAATTACTTTCATTTTATCCCCAACAATGTATTGATGATGCAGGTTTGCAACTTCACACTTCTAGTTGACTGAAGGCCAAACTTTGCTGGTATGTACTTTTGCTTTTCTATTCCTTATTCCCTTTCTATAAAAGCTATCAAATTTTTTGGTCCTCGTATTCCTTTTTATGTTTTTGTCTTTCCTTAAACTTTTTTTCTTTCAGAATTATCTACCTTCTTTTATCCTTCTCTGACCCTGATTCACAAGTTTGGAAATACTATATCTCTCTTACTTTCTAACATTTCAATATTCCTTCCCAAATCTGTTTGTGACACTTGTGTAAATGATGTGCACAGTATGATATCTGATTTACTTATTTGTATCATCCCAGCCTCCTTTACCAGTGCTTGTATGCTAAGCAAAGGCTATTGCTAGCTAAATGTTTTGCCCTTGTAGTTCAGAGGCTATGACTGCGGTGGTGGTGCTGCTGCGGTAGCGTTGTCACCTCACAGTAACACTTTGTCCTGTTCGATTCTCAGCTAGAGCGTCTTCTATGTGGAAACATGCGTGAATGGGCGTACCTTCGTTGAAGGTTGTGCGTCGGGGACGGCAACTTGGCACGTAAAAATCTACTGCCAATCATTAGCAGACCGGAGTTCTGCTGTGGCGACCTCTAACCAGGAAAAGCTGAAAGAAACAACAACTGTTTTTCTATATGGTTTTAGTGGGTGTTAATGTTGTTACTATTTCCCATTGTATTCAGTCACATTTCTTTACTGATGATTTTTTTTTATTTTGTTTAGTATATTATTTGCACATGCCATGATAATAATGAAAGGTATTATTACCGACTGTAGTCTGATCTTTATTTCTGTCACCCCTTCCTTATGTATATTATTTATGTTTTCTACAGTGTTTAACCATGTTTTTCAAAGATAAATCTAGAAATATTGTTTTTGTAGTTCTGTCTGCCCTGAAAATCTTCCACAAAATTGTTTTAAATGTGTTAAGTTTGTACATTCGGTAAACTACAAGCTACACTTGACAGATTGTGCTACCTACACGGTATTTAGTCCATTTTTTTATTTCAGAATCAATAGTGCATAGTATCAAATTCCCTGATTTGTCTGGGATAAAATTTGTTATTTATAATAATTCATTATTTAGTTGTATTGATTAATTTTACTTCATTTTGGTTATCCCGAATTATTTTATTTGTATAGCTGAGCTACAATCTACCAACTCACACTCATTCTTGTGTTGGACTGCACATGAAGTGGAATGACTGGCATGCACATGCATGTACCACACTTTTTCAAAATAATTTGCTGCTGCTGCAGATAGACAATGAAGAAAGCCTTTGAAATTGTAGTGAACAAGTATTTGCAACTGCTAGGATGGTTTTCCACAAGGCTGCCATTGCTTTCTGTTAGTCTAGCGAAATTCTGAATATTGCTTCTTCACAATCAACAGTTTGTTAAAAAGAATTTTAGAGAATGATTCTCAGAAAAGGGAAAACCTGGTTAGATAACACAGTGTAATCAGTGGACCAATATCCTTGTGACAGAACATTTAAAGAAATCAAATTGAGTAAACATATCAAGAATAATTTGTACACTATACATATCCCCTCTACTGAGTAAAAATAAACAAAAGAGATAGAAACATACAATAAAGTAACAGGTTCCTGTCCTTTTCTGTTTCATTAACTCATCATGATGAGTACCACACTTCATTAAAGAAAAAGAAAAAAAAAAACAAGAGCTGCAAACAGTAGTATAACATTACATTCTGATTACTGTCATTCATGGTTAAATACATGCATAAATACAACAACCAGATGAAGTAAACATTCTATAAATTCAAATACATACATTTCCACCCATGGAGCAAAGACATACTTAATATTCAGTTGTAGGTCATCTAAGCTGCATGTACCACTCTGTGAACAGTAGCACACACGGGCAGATTCGGACACCACACAAGTATTGCACTTCCCCTCCTACCACACTCCTTCATATTCCCTTGACATGTCTGAGGGTTATCAAAAAAAAAAAATTGTCACTTTCCTACTTCTTAACCGCCATGTTTCTTGTCTTATATTCTAACCTTACCTCCTTTGTGTTATACCATTTCTCCTGCCGTTATTAATTCCTGCACTTGATGCCTTCAGTTATGTAGATCACTGCCGCATATCTTACTGTCATTTTAAACATCCAATATCTTGGCAACTACCATTCATACTTAGGCAGTGGGGCAAAGCTGAGTAAGGATGCGTGAGATGCAATGGAATAAATGTAAAAGATAAACCCTGGGATACATGAAGCTTGCGCCAGGCTCCAGAGTAGCGTCGGCAATCTAGCGCCAAATATGGCCGCTGAGCAATTCAGGTACGAGCTGTTTCCACGTGCACTACCAGCATATGCCAGAGCTGCGCAGCTCCCGGTGCATGTATAGTAATTACCCCATGTGCAGCAGTGTAGCATGCAAATGAAGGTATATAGCGATTCATGGAGCATTGCTAATCCAGGTTGCCTGTTGCTAAGCAAAGCCACAGGATAAGGGTGTGGAAGTAGCCATAGCTTTGCTTAGCTGAGAGCACACAAGGTAACCGAAAGGTCATGTGAACATGGATGAAAATGTGCTTGAAACCCGGTAAATGGCTGTGCGCAGCGCGCACCACAGCAGAAACAGGAAGGATACGGGAAGACAATAAGGAAATGCTGCAGCATGGTAATTGGAGTACAAATGAGTAATTAACACCTAGGAACTCACAGTGGGCCATTGACAACAGCTAGCAAGGCTGCTAGCAGCTACCTGCAGAACAGGAAAGGGGAGGTGGCGTACAGCAAAGAAAAGAGAACTGTCACAGCAGAATAAAGCAAACTTGCAGTAGATCAGCTACATAACACATTTCCAAACACAATCCTGGATTGTGAAAGTACAAAACAAGAAAGCAGGCAGCTGGATGCATGCCTGACAATGGGAGGGGAATCGGGTTGAAAAGTGAAGTAAAGGGCAATAGATGAATCACTGCAGCCAAGCTTAAGTCAACACCAAAGGCCCCACAATAGCAGTACCTGCTGTAAAACCAATAATTAAAATACCCTGCAGCTGGAATTGCACATACACACCCAGTTACACCAGCATCATCCATTGCACAATAGTATAAGGTGTGAAAGCCCCACACACACATTTGTGTATTCCCAGTTACTCTGCACCATTGGGGTATACAGATGGGGAACTTTTAATATGTACATGTTAGGGGCTGCCATAGCTTTGATTCACCAGCATGTGTTGGAGACTGACGGTAGTGTGGAGAATGATGCTGACAACCATCTCAGGCACTGGAGGAGAAGAGTGTTCAGACCCAGGGTAACCTACCAGGGGCTACATGATCTGGAGATAGTAGAGCATTACAGGGTGGACAGGGACATCATACAGAAACTTGTTGAGCTGTGCCGGCCATGCCTCAGAGCCAAAAGTAACAGAGGGGAACCCATCCCAGTGGACACGAAGGTATGTGTAAGCTTGAGAATACTAGCCACAGGTACCTTCCAAAGGTCAACTGGGGATATCATGGGGATCTCACAGGCATCAACATCCAGGGTACTCCACCAGTTCCTGGATGCCATGTTACCATATGCCAATGAGCACATATACTTCCCCCAAACGCAGGAAGAGTTGGCCAGCAATATGCATCTCTTCCACCGTGTGGCAGACTACCCGAAGGTACTGGGTGCAATAGACTGCACGCACATACACATCCAGACACCATCCGGTGAGCAGGGTAGGCGCTACATAAACCGCAAGGGATACCCCTCCATCGTGTGCAATGCCCAGGGCATTATCATGGTTGTGTGTGCTGGCAGCCCTGGAGGCTATCACCACTCCCACATCTGGCATGCCTCACAGCTGTATCAGGTATACAGAAAGCCGACATTCTCCAATAGTTACATACATTATGGTAGCTCACATCCGATACATCAAAAGAGGGGGATCGTCAAGGGCCAGTTTGTCAGAATCTCTAGAATGACATCTAATGAACAGGAGTTTTTGGATGAGAGTGACAATTTAAGTCTTTTATTTCAAGACAGAGGCTATCCTAGGGACTTTGTATACAATATTTGTGAACAAGTCAAAAAAGAAAGAGAAGGTAGGTTTTGACCTATTTTGGGATTAAAACATGGTGACAACAACTTAACTCAGCAAATACATCAGTCAGAATATACCAAGGCTTTTATAACACAATATAGTTCCAATTCTTGTAAAATTAGAGATATCATCAGCAGAGAATGGGAAACCTTTTCCGAGGTCACTGACTTGGGTAATTTGCAAGGGAAGGAAATTAAGTCGGTTTTCCGTAAAGGAAACAGCATCAAAAACATTTTAGAAAAGGGGCCCTTTCGGCAGTATTCCTCTAGACCACGTAAGGGTACTTTCAAATGCGGGTCTTGTGCACAATGTTTATACATTGTGCACTCTGAGGAAGTGTTTTTAGCAGCCAAAAATAGAACTATCAGAGCTGAAGCATTTTACAATTGTAACAGCCAAAGGGTAGTGTATTTAGCTATGTGCACTTCATGCCCGGCGTATTATGTGGGCAAGACCGAGCGTTCCCTGAAACGTAGAATATATGAACATACCTATGATTTACAAAAAGGGAACACTACCAATGCCCTGTTTAAACATACACACACATGTCCTAAAGCAAAATTTCTATTTTTTGTTTTGGACAGTGTTCAACAGGATCTTAGGGGTGGGCCGTGGCAGACCATACTAGAACAGAGGGAGACAACTTGGCAAATTATGTTGGAGGCTAACAAGGAACCTGGACTCAATGATTACATATCCATCAAGCCAATATTAAAACTGAAAGCTATCAAAATATATGCTGTGATGGATTTATTTTTTAATATTTTTTAATATTTTTGTATTTTGGCATTTTTTAAGTGAAAATAGTATTTTTATATTTCTAAATACATAAGTAATTTTTTAATACATTATGTATATTTCTGTATTTGAATATTTATCAGTATATAAGTTTTTATGTACAAGCATGTTTTATTATTTTGTAACAACAGACTTTTTAGTCATGTTTCCTTAAGATTTAATTATTTAATAAGTTTTTTAATTGACTTCCATATATAAAGATGAAATTCAGCTGGTGATGTTGTCTGAAGAAGTTACTTTGGTAACGAAAACGGGTGTCATTGTGTTTCACTTGCGTTTACTGGATTCAATAAACCTGTGTTTTACGTGTATTCGTGCACTTTCCTTGGATATTTATTGGCGTTTTTTCTTCACCTGGTGTTGGTTTGGTTTTCTTAGTTTTGTTTTACCAACATCTGCTTCTGTTTTTGCTGTATCAGGTATTTGCCAGGGGGGGACAAGGGGGGACATCCCATATGGCCACCTGGTGGGGGATGCTGGCTATGCACTGGAACCGTGGATGATGACTCCCATCAGAAATGCACACACAGCCATGCAAGAATGCCATAATAAGGCACACGCAGAAACCAGAATCATCATAGAGTGTGTGTTTGGTATGCTGAAATCATGATTCCATTGCTTGGACATATCTGGTGGAGCCTTGCAATACTCTGCAGGCATGTGTGCCCACATCTTCATAGTATGTGCCATGCTACACAATATGATCCTGCGGAAACAGCTGCAGCAGGGACAGAATGGTGAAGGCCCTCACAACCCACCACCATTGCCAAGGGCCCCACAGGCACAGAGGGACTCATAGGTTCATAGGTAGGTGCTAGGCTATTGGCCCTAGGGCCTATATAAGCCTAGTCAAAGGTACCCTGGCTTTCGCCACCCAAGAAAATTATTTTCCTGTGCCACTGTCAAGCAGAGACACAGAAGTGAGCCCCGGGGTGAATTTCCTATCTTTTTCTTGAAGAGCAAAAATGAGGAGCTTTGTTTGACATAGATAGGTAGTTTGTTCCAGAGTATCTCAGATCACAAACACCCTGTGCCAGCCCCAGTAGGCAGACAGAGGCGTGCCCAGTATGCCCATGCCTTGGCAAAGAGGGAACGTATAGCACACACACTGACAGTGTAGGCACTTATGGACTAACACCCTTCTCCACCTGCACACACAGCAAACATGGATGGCACACACATGACCACCTGTAAATTGTCATGTATAGGTGGTCTACTGTGTGCATCCTACATAGGTAGCTCTCAACTATTGTACACACAACTGCCATTGGCACAAGGTAATTCAATACCTGAACAGTAAATTAAGCTATCAGCATGTGTCCATGCTGTATGTGTACGTTCATAGATACATAGGTAGGTACATGCCTAACTGCCCGAGGCCACTCATAAGTATAGCCAAAAAGTGTCTGCTGTCACCACCCCATTGATTAACTAACTGCCCCTTTGTGGTGCAGAGCCAATTGCAGGATCCCTGGGGTGTATCCACTGTTCCCCACCCACTCTGCAAGGATTCCCTGGAGTGATAGTGAGGGGTTTTGTATAATGTAATCAGGGATGTAGTTCCAAATAATGGGGAGTATCTGTGTCAGGAATCTTCTTAGATGATTTACATGTTACATAGTATACCTTAACCACAGCTTGCATATATAGGTAGTATTCCACAGAATAATAAACATGTGGAACACACAACCGCTGAAATGTGCGTTAATCACCCTTGCACTACCAGTGCCTGCTCTAAGAGGTAAAATTACCACTGCCAGGATTAGAACACACAACCATGTACACAATCTTCACAATAACATACCACTAAGCTACCTGAGATATACCAATGGCAGTTGTGTATACTGACAGGATAAAACACAAAAGGTAGGAATGTGTGGAAATAGGACAAAGCGGCATGTACCCAACGATAGGTGTATGCTATATATATATATATATATATATATATATATATATATCTATATATATATACATATATATATAGAGAGAGAGGGAGAGAGAGATATATGTCGATATATGGGGATATACATATATATGTAGCTATATAGATAGGTTAACAACATCTACATAACCATGGAGGTACATATAAATGGGATACCTACCACATACCGACTGCTTGACATACTGACGCGCATAATCACGAGGCTTAAAGTCCAAAAGAACACAGTACCGAAACACCAGAAGCGCGAGGTTTAAAATCACAATGTTAAGGGACAGTTAGTCAGTGCTTCTGGTGTTGCGGTTCAGGTAGGTTACTGTGTGTAAGTGTGTGTTCTGAGTGTGGTGTGTGTTCCTGGTGGACTGTAATGTGCAGGTGTGGGTTTGCTTTGTGCATCTGTTTGTGCGATCTAGGAGGTCGAATATTAAAGTAGGGGGTGTGTGGGGGGTGCAGACACCCACATGGGGAGTGTAGGGGGGCTTGCCTACCTGCTCATACGTAGTGTAGGATGGTTTGTTTGGATGTGGTGGGTAGCAGTGTGTCTGTGTGTGTATGTGTGTGTGTTCCATGTTCGTGTTACTTTCGCGAGTTACTGTCTCTGTCGGTAATGTGGGGTATGGGAGTCTGGTCCCGGTACTGTGGGAATCGGAATTGTGTGGTTTCAGGATTCCGTAGGTATCCCGTATACAGCGGTTGAAGTGTTCATATATGAGTATAACATGGACCATAGCAATCACACATTCTGCCACGATCAACCCGTATGAACAAAGGATATGGAGAGTATATGCCTATACACTATTACAAATATGTGCTATGAACATGAGCCAATGATAGGGTTACCACCTGTCCCACTTTGCGAGGGACAGTCCCTCTTTGGGTGGTTGTGTCTTGACCAAATATATTAAATGTGGCAAATGTCCTGAGATTGTAAGACATAATTATGTCCCATATGTACTGTAATAGTTGCATACTATAGTTCTTTATGTATCTAAAATACCTACATGTTACAAGAAACAGGATAAGCAACTAAACTGCTACAAGAATAAGTTTATATTTAGGCAAGAAAGGAAAGGTCTATCCCTTGTACTGACCATGGGTTTGTGTCGGCCTGTAAAATCTGATGTGTGTTACAAAAATGTCCCACTATGGCCATATGAAAAGGTGGCAACCCTAGCCAAAGAGGGTCAGTCACCAATACAACTCCAATGACTGCAAATACCTATGACAGAAATACACAGCTTTCATGTAGCAATACTTTATTACATTCTGATTTATTGCCAAAAGGATTCAAGGACTAACATCACCTGCATGCTATACAGGAACCACTTAACAGTGCCTTAATGAATCAGCCTGCAATTACCATAGTATTAGTCCACTAAAGGATAGGTGTTCAAATAGGAAAGGAACCCTCACGCACATATCGATTATGTATAAAAGCAGTTCCTACACACCTGCATCTGCTATGTACACCCACCAACATCACCCCCACACCAAAACAAATTACAATACAAACTGTAATAACATCACAAATCATTCACTCACTGTACGATATCTGCAGAAGCCTTAAAATACCTTGTCAGAGACACACTAACATGGCCCTATGTGAAATAGTTGCTGTTATACAATGGAACAGCTGCTGATGTTACAGGGTTTGTTTGCACTAATCCCATTTCAGAGGGTTGTGTGTACACCGGGAAGTGTTACCAATTACTGATTAACAGCACAGTATGATACACATGTACACCAAATCGAGGATGTCTGGTGAGCACACTGTAAACCACATAACAGTTCATGCATAGCCATACAGCCTTGAGCTGCACAAACATGCTTGCCAGACTGAAACATCTGCAGAAGTATCAAGTACAAACAAACCCTGCATAAGTAGCAATGTTCTGAAATATAACAGCTATACTCACATGCAGAACATCGTCTAGCCATTACACACAATCCACGGGAGTCATTAAGCTAATATATCTCTGTTTGTCTCCATATAGCTGTTGAAATACATCACAAACAACACATCCAGGCCATCTTCCTCAAAAGTAAGGCAAACAGACAACGCCCAAGTGGAGTACTCAATTATACACCACTGTAGCCATGGTATTGGCTAATGGAGTAGCTACACAGCTGACGTGCATCTAATTAACTACTTTGGAACACCAATTGGTGGTCAGGATAGCACATGTTACCGATATTTAACTAGAAAAGGATGGCTTATCACACATTCAAACCATCCATATAACCAGCAGAATGTTACAAAGACGATTGAAACACAAACTGAAAAGGATTGAATTAACAGTCAACGACACCTCGGGTTACTAATAAGGTATGTAGAACACTCAGTATGTCTGTGTATGTAGTACCTGTTCTGTAATATTTAAAGTACACTCAATCCATATAGTGGAAACAGTTATCTTGTAGTGATGTATTGTTGAGCATAGTAACGCTTGTAGTATTTATGTGTGTACTGCTGTAGGTCACAAGGCAAACACTGCATATACCACAAGGAATGCTATATAAGGGCTTTGAACACAAATATTCCTCACCAGCCGCTGTCAGTGGCAGGGCTGGTCCAACAAGTATGTGCTATAACAGGGGATAGTATATGTTGATATATTGTAACAGTAGGCATATGTATGGGTGTATTACTGAGAATAACATGTCAAAGGTTGGCCCACTGTGCAATTATGATTTGCATTGTGGAATATTGTGCCAATAACTGTGTAATGTACAGTATGGTAGGCAGATATGTATTACAAGTTACATAGCATTACTGTTATGTTATGCAAACATTAGTTATGTCTATTGGCATTTACAATACACAATAACAGGATACATATGACTTGTAGTCACCCGACAGTTTATTAGCATGATAGCAAAGTAAAATGGAAGAGCTAGTTAACTATCCATGCACATAAGACATGTAATAAGTGCAAAGGTAGGTACTAGGCTGTCTTACCAAGGGTATTTATAAGCCTAGCTAGAGTGTGTTGGCTTTCGCCATCCCCATAGGTTAGTTCCCTGTGCCTCTGAACGGCAGAGCCATTAGTTCCCTGTGCCTCTGTCCAGCAGAGCCACTGCAGTGATCCCCGGGGTACATGTCTGTCCCCCATCCACCTGTCAAGGTTTCCTTTGAAGAGTGCTAGTGAGGGGCCCTGCCTGATGTACATTGGAATCATGTTCCAAAGCATGGGGAGTCTCCGGGTCAGGAATCTATCCATCCAGCATGTCCTAGTCACCGTTGTGGTTAGGTGTATATCCCTAGAGCATGTGGCTCTCAGGGGCCTCTGTTTAGGTGGAGCATATCCAGCAATACTGGGTTGGACATGGGCCTTGTATGCCAAGCAGAGATCACCTGCGAGTATGCGGTATGCAACTGAGTACAGCTAGAGTTTCTTAGGTTGGGCTGCATAGGTCATCTGTTTGAGGTCAGTAATCCTCTTGGTGTGGTACTGTTGTGGTCTTCCAAGCTGTTGCAGTTGTCTTGTAAGGTACATCCCAAATGGGGTGTTGTATCCTTTAATCGGTCTAATAAGTCATGAGTAGAGAGGCACAATGGCCTCCTTTGTTCTGGATGCGAACCCATTAGAGCTTAGGGGGGCCATGTAGAAGGATTATCTAACCACCTTGTCATTATGGGTATCAAAGGAGAGATTGCTATCTACTGGAGTTCCCAGACCCCTTATTACCTTTTCTGTATATAGGGGACTAACACCTATGTGGTAGTCCGCGGGTAATTAGTTATATCCAAAGGGGATGACTATGCATTTTTTTGGCATTCAGCTTGAGGCCATGATATTGACACCAGGTATCCTTCTCAGTGCGACCCTTCTGAAGGGTGTCTGTAACAGCTGGGGAAACAGTTATGTCCCCTAATTTGCAGTCGTCTGCAAACCTTTTCAGCCAAAGCCCTCCTGTGCTTGCCTGTACGTCAGAGAATTATATACCGAACATGAGGGGTCCTAGGACTGAGCCCTGGGGACACCTCTTGTAACTAGTATACTGTCGGACCTAGGGTATGCAATTCCCACTGTGTGGGTTCTGTCCATGAGCCACTTTGCAAACCATCACATGACATAGGAGTTAATGTTCAGGCGGATGGGTATGTCGATAATACCAGAATGAGAAATGGTGTTGAAAGCCTTTGAGAGATCTAGGTAGGCTGTGTGGACATCCTTACCCTCATCTAATGCCTTGGTAACTGTCTCTAAGAAGTCCACCAGGTTTAGGAGGCATGGTCTGCCCTTAACAAAGCCAAACTGGAAGAGGTCAAAGGTTTGGAGGTACCCAATGTCTCTGTGACTGAGATCCATGATGATGTGCTCCATAGCCTTGCAGACCAGGCTAGTCAGGCCTATAGGGCAATAGGTCCCATGGTCCATTATTGCGCCACCTTTGTGGAGTGGGATAACTGTTGCTGTGCGCCATTCAGGTGGGTGGCACAAAGCCCGATGCAAGGCTATTATTGAACATGGTGCGTAGATGGGGAGCCAGTACATTCTGAAGTTTGTGTAAAACGTAGCCTGGGATGTTGTCCAGTCCCATGGATGCTGTGATATTGGCTTTAGAGTGAGCAGCTTTTAACTGCATAGTTGTGAGTATGGGGACTCTGCACTCTTCCTGTATAGATATGGGCCCTTTAGGGGGTGAGAGTGGGGAATGTTAACACTGAACCTATTTGCCAGGATGTTGGCAATATCAGTTGGTTCTGTAATATTCGTGCCTTTGTGCTGTAACTCAGAGCAGATCTGGGTGTTGACATAGAGATATTTGACATAGCTATAGAATGCTTTGTGGTTGTTGGAATTTGTGACAGTTTTGTTTTCGTAGCTAGCTTTGGAGGATCTTATAAGGGATCTCACCTTCTTACTGAGGCTGACCAGGGAGCATGGGATTGTACTCTCTTTTGCAGCAGTGTCTTCCTCCTGTTGTACAATTTGTTTATGGCAGGGGACCACCAGATTGGCTTCCTTAATTAGGAGTATAACATCTTGGCTCTGTTTGGGGTAGCACGATCCATGCACTCGTGTAGGTGCTTATAGAGTGCATTTGTGTAGGATTCAGCAGTTGTAACAGTATTGTCCATCTGCATGGGTGCCATGATGTTCATCACGTCTGTCTTAAGAAGCATGAAGTTGGCTTTGTAGACATATTATACTGTGGTTTCCTTAATGGGGGGTGGGGGCAGGATGTGGATATCAACGGTGTTCAGCTTATGGTCAGATTGGACCAAAAAGGAGTTGACTTCAGGTGTGGAACACCGGTCACTCATGTTGGTAATGTCTAGGTCTAGGATATTGTTGCCCCTGGTGGGTGTGTGGATATGTTGATGCAGGGCATTGGTATTTATGAATTCCAGGAAAATGTTGAGCTAATGAATTGGTACATGAGTAATTTTCTCAGTTAATGGTGGGGTAGATTCAGTGAGACTATGTGATGAGTGTGGTGTGGTGCTAATGCTTACCTTCTCCACATGACTGTCAGGGTCAGGCTTGGTTGGAGAGAGCTTTACCTCCATTTTGGCTAGATAAGTGCATCTCTCACAGGTTGTAGTGTTTGGGTGGTAGGAGGAGAGGGTTGTCTGTGTACATGAGGCAATGTCTACATTGCCTCAAGATGTCCAGATTCATCAGATAGACAGGAGAGAAAACTGGCAGCTGACCCTTGGACCTGCCTGAATATAAAACTAATTTCCCCTAGATAAGTAAGGAAAGTGAGTACAAGAGCTATTTTACTCTAAGCAAGTGTGAAAAGTATGTACAAAACCTGTTTACCTCTAGGTAATGAGAAAGATTGAGTGCTATAGTAATTAGTAGCTTATGTAGTGCTTACTAGTTCTGAACAAGTGCTGAGCTTGAATGAGCAATCCAGATAGGGTCTTGGATAACATCAACACACTGTCCCCCCCCCCAACAGGTACACAATCATATATCCATGTACACCACAGAGCCCCTGTACCCACAACTATGCAGGTGCAAGCTGCACTTAGGCTGCATGGGACCTGTCCACATCACAGGTTGTATCATACACATATGGCAAAACAAGTTGCTCTCCACGTACACATAATGTGAAACATAGCTTCTTGTCAGGCTGGGTACACACTGAATGGTGCACACCAACAGGTATCACAACCCTCAAAGGGGGAGACACCACTGATAATGGGAAGTACTGCACTACTACCCTGCTGAGTCTGGTCTGAAAGGCCATGAACCTTGATCAAATTATTTGATGTCAGCAGTACAGATGTAGATGACAGTAAGGTTGATTTCATACTGCATATCATAACCTTGCCAGGTCATAGGACATCATCACCCATACTGTGTTCCACCTACACTCAGTATACTAGATGTACATTCCTGTGTTACAGGAGTGTTTTGCAATGGGACTGCTGGCAGAGCCAACACTACAGAAGGTGTCTGAATAATACATGCTCATCACACCAGTGCCAGCTACAGTAAGACAGGGTTAATTAATTGTATTTTCCCCTCATTGTAGTCCATACCACACAGACAAACAGAAGACATCTGCCTATTGAAGTATGTGAATGACTATGACCTAGGAGCAATAGCCAACTCAGAGTGTTGTGGACAACATACAGAAGGGGCTTTGTGGGTGAGGTGTGTGTGACATATGGCCACAATCTGACAACTACATATTGCATTGTCACCCCTATGTTAATAACCCTGTACCTATGAACTACCACCTAGGCAGTGGTCAACATAATGGACACTGTGTGTAAGGGATGCAGCTGGGCCGTTGTCTTTCCTGTGATAGCAATGTCACCACACCTGTCAGGTAGTCATATGTGGCAACCCTAATCATGACAGGGTGCCATCCATGAATATAGAGATTATTGTCCAGCCATACACAACACGCAAGTGACCCATATCAGATGACATATTTCCTTTAAGGGGTATTGGCCATGTGCAGATGGCCTACACCAGCCTTCCCATTCCCCATCTTCACTATGTAGCATGATGCATACCCTGAATAAATCCATGTCCAACCCAGTGACGTTGGACATGCTACACGTACACATCCTGATCTCAAACACATACTTCATGGAGCATTTTCCAGCCATTCCTTTAAG
>NC_056728.1:161866650-161973880 GCF_019279795.1 Protopterus annectens | reverse complement strand
GTCATCATTACAGTACTGTGCACCTACATGACGCGTCACAGAGAATACACATATACAGGTAGTCAGTATGGCCTAAGATCGGGGACATCAACATGGATAGTAGATTGCATTGCCTGGATGGGGGGAGGGGTCTTATAAGTTCAGTATGGTAACATACATCCTCACTCCAGGAACCAGACAGCCATACATGTACACACACACATACACACACTGTGGCATTCAGTATTCAATACACCTATGTCACGCACATGCAGATACCTCACATGTGTGAGATACACACCCCTGCCTATGTCCTGCTTTCTACATTGCAGTCTGTACAGATGTGTACACTAGTGTACAGGAGAGTGAGTAACAATTGAGATGTATTCCCCACCATACCTGACATATATGGACACACACTCAACCACACATGCCAGTACTGTGAATCAAAGACCTGCCTAGCTCATGATATGTATGACAGACTTACAGCAGTATTGAACGTGTTACAAAGTATACTGATGCTTCCTTTGGCAATGGTGCTGATATATGCACATGGGACATCTTAACTGTTAACAGATGTCAAGTGATTTACCTTCGATGTCACCCTGACCGCTGTCTAAGTTGTGTGTTATGTCCTTCAATTAATGAAACCATTGTGTACCAGTTACACAGGTTATTGTAGGACTGCTTGTGACACACATGTAAGCTGTCCTCAGCAAACATCCTTCTGCAAAGATGCCCCACAACTTAGTTATTTCCACACATATGTCCATACCTGAGGTACATCATTCCATACATTCAGCATATCACCATATACAGTTGGCAATGTTGAGGCTGCATTGCAACTGCATGATGTACTAAGATACATGTCACATGCATATATCAGCAACTACACACACATGGTATCTGAATGCACACCACTACATGTACATGTGTGTAGGTCCTACAATCCTGTCATTTGGGCATGTTTGCAGGCATTGCAATTGGTGGACATGTGTAATAACATACATGACACATGGACTGTTGTATGATATGATAGGTGTAATGGGTGACCGGTACAGGGGGAATGTTACCTTTGTCAACATTGATATCACACCTTATGTACTGTTAGCATTCAGAAGCCATGGACCTACATTCCATGTGCATATGTGTAATGGCTGTAGCCACCTGTTTGCACAAAGGACAACAGCTATGCTATTTACATGTATGTTGTGTGTGTGTGTGTGTGTGTGTGGCATGTACATACCCAGGGCAGGTACATGTATGTCATATCCAAACATGAGGGTGTGTACTGGTGTACAGCAACAGTCATCTGCTAATGCGGTAAATAACCGAGGTCCCCTGGTATGTGTACAGCTGACCTGGTTACAGACAGTGGTATCATTGCATTGCATAACACATGATGCAACTGTGTCAGTACATGGGTACTCTCTACAGTTACTGTAGAACTTGGTACAATCCACTGGTCAAGGGTCACATGGTGGTGTACTCTTATATGTCCTACAACATGTATGGATGTGTGTTGGTGGTCCAAGGGTATAGTGGTATCTGAGGTTTACATCCTAGCATGCAGCATGTGACACTGTGTCCTGCACATGACTCATCTGTGATGTCTTTCATGGGGGTACCAGTCAGTACATGTGAGTGGTCTCTATGTATGTGGGGACACCACAACCTGGAGCAGTCCGTACCTGTGTTATGGCCCACATGTCTGGTTCTGAGGTATATGGTGGTAGTGCTATTGTGCACTACAGAGCCATCAGCCAGATGTTCCTCACTGCACAGATGTCAGTACTCCCCATTGTTGGATCTACAGTGAGCAGCTGTGATTATGGACGCTACACAGCTAGCACTGGTTAGCATAAGTATACAATGCAGTTGCCCTCTAGGTGTCAGAGTGTTATCCTGTGTTTAGGACATTTGCCTTGGAATGGCACTATATGGGCAGATGCAACTTGGGTATTATCCCTACTCCCTTGAATCATGTATGCATGTGATATGTGTCAAAGGCCTGTCTACTGTCAGTCATGTCATCCCAGAATGACAAACACTGGACAACCTCGTATTTACAGCAGGACATTGGCTCATTGTGGTGGTCAAGCAGTTGCCACTTCTAGCAAGGCTCATTGTGTTGGTCAAGCAGTTTCCACTCCTAGCAAGATATCACTGCAAGTGGTGATATTGTGCTTGGTATAGGAAGGTACATCTAAGGTGATGGACAGCAGCAGACATTGTGTAAAAGACCGGTGTCAGATATTTGTAGAACAGCGTTCCTGCTAACAATGACAACTACTAACACCAGAGCCCATTACAATGTGTTCTTTATGTCTCCCTGTAATAGCATGGCCACTGTGGCCTTCTGTGTTTAGAATCAGATTGCATCCCAGACAGCCCTGTGCTACTAAGTGTATGAGCATGTCCAGTATAACCTTGAGTAGATGGACACATTGTGCAATCCGAACAGCCCTGTGCTACTAAGTTTGTGAGCATACCCAGTGAGACCTTGTGTCGGTTATGTGCCTCTGTGTATGGGCATGGCCATTGTAACCCTGTATAGTGATAGTAGTCATCCATTCCACAGATGGGCATACTCCAGGTCAGGATGGATTCCTACTTTAAACACACAGGTTCACAGGTATGTACATCTTAACTGCCAGCATCCCTGTTGATGTCCACATTCCTAGAAGGTCATAATGACAGCCTTGAAATGTGTAGTCTGTGTGGCATGACTCGTAACTATGTAGTATTGTAATAGTGATCTGTAGACAGGCAGGTGTTCCGTTCCCACCACTGGCGTGTGTGTGTGTGTGTGTGTGTGTGTGTGTGTGTGTGTGTGTGTGTGTGTGTGTGTGTGTGTGTGTGCGTGTGTGTGTGTGTGTTTGTTTGTCCCCGTTTGCCTGAGGGCTGAAAAATGCTTTTAGACTGCTCACACCCCATACAATTCTTATACCCACCTTTGGCAGGGCTGATGATGTCACCCACCTACAGATACACCTCTGAGAGTGCTGTGTCCCAGTAATCTCAGTAGCGCATTCTGTAACTGCATAATGCTGTAGTGTAATAAAGTAGTTAGGTCGGTGTTCTAATCACAGACTTGCCGTGTGTGTGTGTGTGTGTGTGTGTGTGTGTGTGTGTTGTCCCCATCTGCCTGAGGACTGAGTAATGCTTTTAGACTGCTCACACTCCATACATTTCTTATACCCACCTTTGGCAAGGCTGATGAAGTCACCCATCTACAAATACACCTTTGGGAGTGCTGTGTCCCAATAATCTCAGTAGCACATTCTGTAACTGCGTAATGCTGTAGTGTAATAAAGTAGTTAGGTCGGTGTTCTAATTCCAGACATGCCGTGTGTGTGTGTGTGTGTGTGTGTGTGTGTGTGTGTGTGTGTGTGTGTGTGTGTGTATGTTTGTCCCCGTCTGCCTGAGGACTGAGTAATGCTTTTAGACTGCTCACACTCCATACATTTCTTATACCCACTTTTGGCAAGGCTGATGATGTCATCCATCTACAAATACACCTCTGGGAGTGCTGTGTCCCAGTAATCTCAGTAGCGCGTTCTATAACTGCGCAATGCTGTAGTGTAATAAAGTAGTTAGGTTGGTGTTCTAATCCCAGACTTGCCGTGTGTGAGTGTGTGTATGTGTTTGTCCACATCTGCCTGAGAACTGATTAATGCTTTTAGATTGCTCACACTCCATACATTTCTTATACCCACCTTTGGCAAGGCTGATGATGTCACCCATCTGCAAATACACCTCTGGGAGTGCTGTCTCCCAGTAATCTTGATAGCACGTTCTGTAACTGCGTAATGCTCTAGTGTAATAAAGTAGTTAGGTCGGTCTTCTAATCCCAGACTTGCCAAGTGTGTGTGTGTGTTTGATCCCGTCTGCCTGAGGACTGAAAAATGCTTTTAGACTGCTCACATTCCATACAATTCTTATACCCATGTTTGGCAAGGCTGATGATGTCACCAATCTACAAATACACTTCTGGGAGTGCTGTGTCCCAGTAATCTGGGTAGCATATGCTGTAACTGCGTAATGCTGTAGGTTGCTAAAGTAGTTAGGTCGGTGTTCTAATCCCAGACATGCCAAGTGTGTGTGTGTGTGTGTGTGTGTGTGTGTGTGTGTGTGTGTGTGTGTGCGCGTCTGCCTGCGTGAGACAAGTACAGTGTTTTGTAGAGTATGCATTCTCTGTAAAAACTGCATGACCACCTTTGTCATTCCTGCTGTTGTCACTCACCTAGGTATACACCTGTAGGCATGCTGCAACCCAGTATTCGCTATAGCACGTGCCCTAAAAGCATATTGCTGCAGTGTGATACAATAGGGAGGGGTTTGTATACAGGACATAGCAAGTGTGTGTTTGTCTGTTAGAACCTGTGTAGAGGTGGCCATGATTGTCTTACCATTGGACATGTTTGGGAGCAGATTTTGTAGCTTTCCTATATGGTGTCTGTCTTATGACACATTGGCCACCTCACGAGAAGTACAGCTCTCAGTCAGCCATGGGACTGTGTTGGCAATCCATACCCATACATCTGACAAAAGGCCTCGTGAACAAAGTATGCAGCCCTACTAGTACCCGGTATATGGCCCACACCCATGTGCCATGCACAAACAACCTTGCCTAGGATATACCACTATGTTGCTAGTACCATGCACATTGATGACAGATAGTAGGCATGGTGTGAATGCAGTGGTCTGCAGAGGACATGGCACCCTGTACAGCGGTACCATAGGCACATATATGCGGACATTGTGCCTTCACTGTGTTCCACACTGGATGCCTGCAACATATGTGGTGCCATCAAATGTGATACACATAGGCCAGACAATGCTGTACACATATGCCCTGCATGGATCCATGCCACTGACACCATGGAATACTTGTATCATATGATCAATGCAGGTGCAGGGTCGACCTGCTCACTATAAGCAGGTTTCGCCACACCAGGCCAGTATTGGCATATCGGGGGACAACAGGCTGTGTACACAACATGTGCCTACCAGACCAGGTACACCTGTAGATGTCACTGTAAAGTATTGTGGGGCATGCACATCCCAGGCAATGTCCATGTGAAGGACTATCAAACACAGACATGGCATGCATTGCAAAGCTATGGCCGTACACATTGGTAACCAGGATGTCAGGCCAGATCATGCAGTACCCATCTGTGTGGAACATTGCAGACACTACACACCTGCACTGCACACCATTGTCAGGTGATGTGATGCCAAGGATTAGCCCTCACCCAGCCTTATACAGCCATCATGCACAGCCAACCACTACACACCCATGAAGCAATGCATACCTGCATGCCAGTACTGGCACCTTGTGTCTACGTGTGGGTTGTGATGATCCCAACCATAGTCACTCCCAGTATAACCCTCATTGGCATACCAACAGATGTCAAGCACTTTCACATGCTCTAGCCCATAGAACCTCCAGATATCCCCTGTGGTGCATGTAGTCCTGTGCATTACTGCAGTGTGGCAAACTAAGTAATTAGGTTGTGTATTTATGGCTGTGGCAAAGAGTGTCAATGCGTGTCCATTAGAGAGTGTGGTTGTGGTGACAATGGCATCTATTCACATGGACAGCCATGCGTGCCACACCTAATGTATATCTACTATATCTCTGTTGCAGATGTCACTTACCTACACACATATATGTTCTTACAGCACAGCAACATGTCGCCTTTGTGGCATATGTAGTAACGGCATGCACATGTAATAGTAATGAGTAGTCAGTCAGGGGTTTGACCCCTGTACTGTTCGGCGTGTGGCAGATGATGCTTTGGGTTACGTCTCCAAGCCCTTCCCTGGTGTACTTTGCCAGTTCCACCCACACAATCTTTGGTGGATGTGAAGGAGTACACCTGCACAGCAGCAGCATGTGTATTGTAAGTGATGGACATGGTCAGGTGATGGCCTCTGCACCTATTGCAGTCCTTCTCTAGCTGACTGCATGTGGTACAGCTGTGATGGTGTTCCCATAGCCATCCGCATGATAAACATAGTACACTATCTAGGGAAAACATGTTGTTATTTGGCCATGACAGTCACTGTGAGTGGTACCTGGATGTGGTGTTCTGACAGGGCATCACAGATGATATCTGGATGTACCTCAAACATTTTTCCACAGTGGGAAATAGCTTAAAGACAGGAGGGTGATGTGCCACACATGACTACATCATATAAGAGTAGCTATGCTGCATTGAGACTACTGCCTGTTTAACATGTGTGTGGTAATGGCTATTCTGTGTGTTATAATACAGACATGACAGTACTCTGTTCATGAGGGACCCCCATCTGTAGGGCCATCTGTGAACTGGTCAGTGTGTGCAACCATTTGTTTCCTGTGTTACTCACTGAACACACATCTATGCACAGCAGAAGCATGGTGTGAAGATTGCAGACAGTACATGATGATAGGGATGTGTTACTGCCATTGCATCCCTGATTGGACATGTGTCACATGAGACAGTGGCATGACAGACACTGTCTGGGGTTCCCAGTGACAAGCCAATAATGGGAAACTGTTCATAGCTGCGGTCACATGTCTACTACACATTGTACAGATGACATGCGGTATATATGCATGTGTTGTGCTCCCTCTGCAAATGTATATCATCTGTTGTATTAAGTTGATGGTGATATCTATACATACTGTTGTAGGTAATCCTGTATGCTGTTGTGTTGGGTTGATGGTGTTATCTATCCATACTGTCGTAGGTAATCCTGTATGCTGTTGTCTATCACTAAGCCATATGTGGGTTTAAACTCCAACACCATAGGCTGAATGTGTTTGGAGGTCCTGGCAGAACCTCCTGTCCCACTTCAGCTGACCATGGTACTGGGCACTAGCACATCTGGGGCCCAACCTTGGACATCAACCTCTGTTGGCTCTGCACCACCTTCTGGTGGTACCACCACTGAGGATGGAGCTTGTCCCCCCTGGGAGCGGGACCAGACAGGTACATGTCTGCTGTCATGCAGTCCCGGACATGTTGCGTTCGTGGCTCACTAAGGAGTTCCGAAGCCAGATACGCCAACTCAAGGGCAGAGTGTCACATTTACAGGGTAATGCTGCCCCTCCTGGACAGCCCCCAGCACTGCCTCCTTTGCAGCTGTTTAGGTGCAGTGACAGTTGCCCATGGCTGGGGACCTCCGTCCCACTGTTTCCATGGGTTTGTGAATGCCGAACACCCATCCCCATCTGGGGTGTATCCCCCCACATGTGTCATATACCAACCCTGCTGTCTTTTCTGTGATCCTACCTATCCTCCATGGCCATACCTACACACCTTCCCCTACATCCGACCCTCACCTGCAGAAACATAAGGCCAATCAGCTCCTAGAACAACATTTGCCCTATACATAGCTGTCCATTACACATACGTGCCCACTGGACACATGAAACCCTTGTAATATGCATCACAACATACTGCTGTTATCCTCACCCCTGTCCCTCAGGCGCACGATCCTGGTATGCACATCACACATGGTCCAGGTACACGTGATGAGGATGACCCCATTGTACACACAACACTACTGGTCCCTCTATGGTTACCCCATTTACCTTTATCATGATGATGATGTTGCACACAGCACCTTGCAAGTGTACTGTTCACACATAATGATTGGACAGGTACTGTTGTGTTAATGTACATTGCATGCACAGAGTGATGTATACAGCCAATGTACAACTATTTGCGTATATGAATGACACATGTCTGTCTGAGGTTGTCTTGAGATCACATAGAGCAACACCACTACATAATACAGGCATCACTGGCGTTTCCCATTTCATTCATTTGTAATGCTTTGTTGCCACATGGTATGTTTCTGATATATCTCTATATATGTATGTAACTATATGTTAGACATAAACACTCACATGTACATCTACATGATGGGATACATTCCTATACTGTTGAATGACTGTGCTGTATGATATATTTGTGGTACTGTCTGTTGTCTGTATATCTGCCATGGCATATTTGTAATTCACATTAGCTGTGTGCGCAGGGTCCTAGTTCCGACCCTTGCAGGGGATGTTTATTTGGTTGCAGGGCAGAACAAGCCCTTTGGCTACGGAGGGAGTAAGGCACATTAAAGCTGTTGGGAGCAGTTGTGCATGGGTTTGCGCGGTGTTAAGCACTGCTGACCTCTGGTTACAGTTTCTTACACTCAGTTAGCCTCTATATTGCTTTACCAGTGCAATACTCACATACTGGTAGCCAAGCACGCTTACACACGCTCGCTCCCACACTTGCAAATGCACCGACATTGGTACTTGCATCTGTCACTCACACTCCTGGGTGGGAGCAAGGACCACAATATTACCTTGTGATGCCTATTACATCGGCTACATGACTACAGTATCGGGAATGACTGCCCATTAGGCGACGGCATGGCATTCGACTGTACAGAATCAGCGGCCTGTTCAGTGAATTAATCATATTATTTGTGAGTTCCTCATACAATCTGCTCCCATCTAGCTGATACATGGGAACCTGGACTCTTCAATACAGACAAGTAATTGGGTTTTGGGAGCCACATCCATTGGCCGAGTCATGCTATCGTATATCTATTATAGGTTTGCCACCTTTTCAATTGGCCAAGGTGGGACTTAAGGTTAACATCTGTCCCACTTTGCGAGGGACAGTCCCTCTTTAGGCAGTTGTGTCCTGCGAAAATAATCAAGACATAGCAAATGTCCTGATTACAGGCAATATTATATTCTACGTTTCTTTAATAGTTGCATAAAACTGTTATTTTATATATGAAATGTCTATATGTTATGTGAAGTAGCACAAGCAATCCAAATGTTACTAGAATAAGGTTTTATTTGTGCAAATAAGTATAATTCTGTACTATGCACGGCTGTAGGTATGTTTTGTCCTGGAAAGTCTGAAATTTCTACAGAACATGTCCCACTTTGGCCATTTGGAAAGGTGGCAACCCTATAGCACCTGTATGTAGAGATGTCAGATTTTGCAGGGCAACACATACCCACAGCCAGTAGAAAGGAGAGCACTTCACTGTTTTGCCTAAATAAAAGGTTATTCTTGTAGCATTATAGTTGCTTATACTGTTTCTTATAACATTTAGGTGTTTCAGATACAAAATAATTGTTTTATGCAACTATTACAGACAATATAGGAAATCTTTGCCCTAAATCACAGGACATTTGCCATAATTACATTTATTTTGCAGGACACAACTGCCCAAAGGGGAGTGTCCCTGGCAAAGGTGGACAGGTGGTAACCCCAACCCTATTATTCTATCATCTTTCTAAGGTAGTCGGCGGAACAGGTGCTTTTTCTCACTAGCAGACCTCTCATATGAATGGGGAAGAATGAACACTGAATCAGGGACACTGCATAACAACCTCAGGGACACATTTAGAAGTTTGGTGCTATTAACCTGACACATTGACGGACCCAGAGCACATATGTATTCATACACATTGTCTGAGGTACATGCTCTTTATGACTCTTACTTGCTGTCATTATTCATTATGTGTATTCCGCCACCTTTCCTCCTAATATCACTAGTTCTAGGAGGGTTTAGTTGGGACTGTGTTAGATTATGATTCGTAATCACGGACGTCCATGGTAATCGGGGACAGTTCAATGATATGGTCCCTATGTGTTCCCCCAATGGTTTACGGACTATCCAGTAGATGTGCTCTTAAGGTTTGGGAGGTATGGGCGTCTGCTATACCCACATTGGAATATTACTTACATCCACGGGGCAGTCCTAATAGATCTCTGCCAGCCAACACCTGCATGCCTAGGCCCATAATCGCATACCCATAGTTCCCCTACCTGCCACTCCTCTACAGCACTCATCCTTACTGTGGGTGCAGGTGTGGTATGAACACACCCCTACACACTGCCCACTCTCCCCGTGTTAGGACACATGTCGTACATTGTGTCAACCCATGTGTTATCAAGCTTGCACAATGTACTGGTCCATGTACAGCTACATCTGGGTCACAGCAATCTTTACAAGGCTTGGCTACAAGAAGAAAATTTTTGGTGTCCCACAAGGGACATCGCTGTCCATGTTTAAAGTGTAGACCTTGTAGATCTCTCCCACTGGTAGTTTCCTGCCGGTGGTCTGTGAAGCAGTAGTGTATTTACCTTTATTGCGTGTCTGTATGTCTCAACAGCCTAGCTGGGGGGGTGGGAGGTAGACGTTTGTTTATTGGACATCCCACCAACATATGCCCAGTCTGAACATATGTTACCCGTAACTGCTGTAACATAACCTAGGTATATACATGTGTATATTTACTGTAACATATATATATATATCTATTTACATTAATATATACAGCTATATCTGCATATGTATGCATACATGTATATTCATATCTTGCTGTCTCTCTCTCTCAATATATATATATATATATATATATATATATATATATATATATATATATATACATATATATATATATATATCTCTATTTGTGTGTGTGTGTGTATATATATATATATATATATATATATATATATATATATATATAAAATCTATCAACATATGGGTCTATGGTTGTCTGCATATGTAGAGTCATATGTGGGTATGTATCTGTATACTTTCTCTGCATGTAAACATTCATACTACGGCAGGGGAGAAGCTTATTTCTGTCTTGCTATGGGTTCATATACACACACATAGCTCTACTTATATACATCTACATCTGGTTATTCTATTCCATGCCATATAGATTACACTTTGCTTTAGTGGGTCTCGCAGTGGGTGTGGCTGCTCATTGGGTGATGCCTCTGCCCAATGAACACATTCGCTTGCATCCCTAGGGCTGTCTATATTGCCCAACATCAGCCAACACCTGCACACCTAGACCCATAAGTAGCTACCCATAATTCCCCCACCCTCGCCTTCTCGACAGCACCCATCCTTACTCTGGGACCTGGTGGGTTCTGGACACACAACTACACGCTGCCCACTCTCCACTTCACGGGACCCATTTCATACAATTTTCTCAGCCCATGGGTAATCTTGGTTACCCACTCTTTTATTCCGAGTCCACGGACAAAACGAACACTCTGTTGCATTCCATGGTTTGGCCAATTTTTGAGGTGTCCCGCAAGGGATGCTCCAGTATGTGTTCCATGATTAGAATCCACTGGTTTACTGTGTCCCCCCACCCCGGGTGTATCCTGCTTGTGGTCTGGGGAACAGTGGACACTTTACATTGCTTGCGTGTATAGTTCCCATGTCCGGCTGTGGGGGGGGGGGGGTTGGAAGGGCATGCTGCTTGAGTCATGTGTCTTGCCTGGGCTCCTCACTTCCATTGCCATAGCCTGTGAACAAATGTCATTCCTGTGTGCATTTTCCTATCATAGCTGTATATCTCTATATATCTACGTGCACACACACACACACACACACACACACACACACACACACACACACACACACACACATATATATGTATTTATATATGTACATATATGTGTGCGCATGTGTGTATGTGTGTGTGTGTGTGTGTGTGTGTGTATATATATATATATATATATATATATATATATATATATATATATCAGAAACAAAACACACATCTCAGAGCCAAGGGCATTTTTGGGACACACATCAGATTTTACAGGCTGACACATACCCACGGTCAGTACAAAGGTTAGAACTTTACTTATTTCCCTAAATGAAAGCTTATTCTTGTAGCAGTTTTGTTGCTTATTCTGTTTCTTGTAACATTTAAGTATTTTACTTACAGAAATAACTGTTTTATGCAACTGCTACATGAAATATGGGACATAATTATTTCCTACAATCACAGGACATTTGCCATTCTATTATTTTTGGTCAGGACACAACTGCCCAAAAAGGGACTGCCCCTCGCAAAGTGGGACAGGTGGTAACCCTACTTTCGTCTGCTTTAAAATGCCTTAATCACCCTATATCCAACTGCCACTATGCAAATGTGTAAGGTATATATTCCTGATAATGCACGTGGGGAGACGTGCATCACGGTCAGGTGTTTAATCCCGGGTCGTAGGTTCTGCAGGACCGGCTGGAGGCTGAGCAGTCTTGTGGACAACTACTGCTCATACAACTTGTGTCCAGATGTCTACAGGACTGGACATTGTGTCGTGACACCAAGTCTAATGTTTAGAACAGATACTTATCCCATGAGGGATATCCAAAAGTTGTGGGGACCAATGACCTCAGTTCATTTGGCTTTACGAAAATGAGGTAGGGTTATACATGCAAGGGATACATAGTTTGCAATCCTGAGACTGCCTAGGGTGAGACTGCCTACTAGATATAAATAGGGGTCACTATGTGCAGATATGGCTGCGCCAAGCAAGCATACCGAGTAAGGGTGATTTTGGTGGACATTCAGGAAGGGGGGGTGCTGTGGAGGGGATGATGGGTATTCAGTTATGTATCCAGGTGTGTTGGAGTTGGATGGCTCAGTTTAGGCCAGACCATTTTGTGGGTATGTGCCGGTAACGTTTCTATACATGTGTATCGCACATTTTAATGTTCATATGTTTGTGGGATTGTGTTCTACAGTATGGCCTGTCAGGTTGTATTGTGGATGTGAATGATTGTTCTTTGGTTTTCTTTCTGATTCACCCACTGCTCCCTCGTACACTTCCAGTTCACCTATTGTGCATCCAACCCAGTCTCCCCTTGGTGAATTATTACATTACCCGTCACCCTCACCCCCATATTCCACACACACCATTCATCCCTTCTCTGGTTGATGGCCCATGGCACAGTCAACAGAACACATTGCGTACACTACATATCTCTGGTACTAATATGGTTGTGAGGACTACCCTAGCATTTTTGATCTTCCACATGCTGTACTTCACGCACATAGGTACACATAAATACTTATCTTTGATGACATAGTAGGCAGATCTGGGTAATACCTATTCATCTTTGGACCATCCTGACAAGGACGACTTGGACTGCGAATGGGCAGATATTGGGCGAATGCTCTGACTATTGGTACAGTTGCCACCTTTTCATACGACTAAAATGTGACATTTTCGGGACACACATCAGATTTTATAGGCCAACACATACCCACAGTCAGTACAAAGGATAGTACTTTAGTTTTATGCCTAAATGTAAGCTTATTGTTGTAGCAGTTTAGTTGCTTATTCTGTTTCGTTTAGTTGCTTATTCTGTTTCTTGTAAAATTTAGGTATTTTACATATGGAAATAAGTATTGTATGGGAATATTACATAAAATATGGGACATAATTATGTCCTACAATCGCAGGACATTTAACATTTATAATGGTTTTGGTATGGACACAACTGCCCAGAGGGAGACTGTCCTTCACAATATGGGACAGGTGGTAACCCTAACCACTGGGCTAGGCTTAGCAATTGGCAGTGCGCTAACACGCTGCGTTTCGCTTCCACTTGGTATAACTATCGACATCACAATGGAATATGGGCACAGGGTTTTAAATGTCATTTGTTTGATGGACGGGGACTCAATATTCAGCTATGTGCCTTTGTGTTTACTTTTTATTTTGGTGTTCGCAAAACTGTCTTGTATGCTTTGCATACATTTCAGTAACCACAGACACTGACAGGAGTGATTACTATTATTGGCAGGCTGTACTAGTCAGCATTTTAGGTTGCGTGTATGCAGCCGACATGTTCACGCCTCCGTGCAGAGCTTAGACACGTCCCCTGCACTCGCGCACGTTTCCTATGCACATGGCCATTGCGGCAGCGTGCCTTCATTAATATGCATGTGGTGCTGCTACGCCATCTCTACACCACACAATCGGTGCAAGGCTAACGCCATCCTTGCGCCGAGCTTCATGAATTCCGGGGAAAGATACTGCGTTAATTCTTCACCACTGTCTTCAGTAAGGAAAAGGGAGAGTGCTTACCCTTCTCAAGGAGGGGGACACAGAGATGGAAGAGATACTGGGAATGATAGGGAAGAGTTGCATTTGGAAATGGCGACATGAAATATAAATGAGATTGACTAGTTGAAGTTGTCTCTTTCCATTCATAAGCCTGATCACTGGCCTGTGCAGACATTCCTGAGGAATAAATAGCAGTAAAAATGATGTTCAAAAGAAACTTCACGGGAAGTGCTTAGCTCTGGCTTGGAGGGTCATAGAAAGAATCATAAGGGAAAGAAGCATAACTTTCTCGGTGCACAGTAAGCTCCAGTATAACAACCAGCGCAGGTATATGTCCAAAAAGAGTTGTCCAGTGACCATGACTGAGTTTTGTGATTAGGTTACAGGCTAAATTCAGAACAGAGGATCAGCAGCTGTGGCCTGTATGGTCTTCAGCAAGACTTTTCACAGCTATCTGCACACGCACCTACTAGGAAAATAAGCATTTGGGTGCAGGCTACAGTTTAGGCAACTAGAATATAATGTGGGTAAATAGGATGAGGAGTTGAGGAGAGAGAGAAAGACTGTGAAGTTCAAGAATAAAGGACAATGCAGTGATTTGTCTTGGCTCCAGGATTTCAGTGTGTCTATTTGAGAGACTGGAGAACACAGAGTCTCCTGCATAATGACACAGCTGTGGTATAATAGTAAAGATTGGGGAAATAGTTGCATAGGTGAATGGGAAAGGCTGACCAAGTCTGCCCAAAATGCAACATAGTACATTTGAACTATAACCTTGTTGTCTAGCTTCATCTTAATGAATAGTACATGGCGGTAAAAGACAGTTGTGGAAGCCATGCAAACACAGCATAAGTCTCAGCTGTCTAGATTTTTGCAGAATGTCCACATTTTTGCCTCATATTTATGGTCTACTTTTCATAGAAATGTATTTTTCTAACAAATCACCAGCAAATTATTGAGGATTGAAGTCAGAAAATAATGGCAGATATTTGAGTTTCAGACTTCTCACCCTTCATAAAATTCATGCTAATGTAAAATCTGTTATTCTATCAACTTTCTAAGTTTGTAAGAGCAATATTTTAAAAGTGTCCCTATTTTTGGGCCTTTTTCCCCCCATTATTTGTGGCTTTGTCCAGATTTCTTGCTTTAAGAGGTTGAGAGGTATGAAGCACCCATCAAGATGCCCAAACAAAAGCCATCAGAATGGCTTGTGGTATGCAGACCACTAGAACAACCATGTGACAGAAAGAGCTGCAGCTTTTCTCATTACAGACCAGAACAGCAGGAGCAGTCCTTAGGGTTTACATAATATCATTACTATACAGGAAGATACTTAAAAAAATAGAGGACTTCACTAGGAGACTGCTAGGACTGAGCCGCAAATGTACATCTTCACAGTGTTAATAGAATGGAAATGCTGCTAGAGACATTATCCCCAGAGGCAGTCAAGAGAGAGAATGGGACGTGGAGAAAAAATGCTGAATAAGGCAGGGATGGTGGAGCTTGCAAGAATGTTTAATGCCCCTAAATGGCAGACTAGTTATGTTTAGATGAAAGTAACATAAGTAATAAAACAGGTGTGTTTATATGTGTTTATTGCTGCTTGTTCTGAAACACATTTATGCTGAGTACTAAAACATGTGGGACTGTGTTCAGGAAAACAGCTGCATAGTCTAGCACTGAAAATGTCATGTACTGTCGTTGACGTGTTAATGAGAGTAAATAACTTCTTCAGATTTGGTGCATGATATTACATGTTACCTAACAGGATTCAACCTATTGTGTTTAATTAAACATTAAAAAGACAACAACAAAATATGATGCAGTACCTTAATGAGATCATGTAATAAAGTTTATTTTAAGAACATCCCTTTTTGTACATCATTGCTGAATTAATCTTACTCAGTGCTTCTTTTTCTTTACAGGTGTAATTGCTGTAGTGATATTTATAATTGTCTGCATTGTTGCAATCATGACTCGATTTTTCTATCATCACAAAGCACCCCATCGAACAAATCAAGTAAAAGAAAAAGAGTTTCCAGAAAATCTAGACAATTCTTTAAAAAGTAGAACTGAGTTACAGAACCCCATAATTGAAAGTAAAACGGAATATTTTATCTGACTGAATGGTGCTGACTGACAAAAAGTTTGTACCGCCAATTAACTTCTTTCAGACTCTCATGTGGAAAAGAAACCATTTGTTCTGGTCCAAAATAACAGCCATTTACAGTGCCTCATCTCCAAGAATATTCTCTATCTTAAGGCCTATATGACCAACAGAGGGTTCTGTTTACAGTCATTAACACACAAAAAATAATGCATAATAGTCAGGCATTATATAGCTGGGCCTTTCCTAGAAAAATGTATACAACTTAACAAAAATGAGCAAAAGCTGCAAATCTCATGAACTACTAAAGAGCCTACAGTGAACACAAAGCCTCTAAACATGCTTGTTAGATATTGCAGCTTTTGGACTAGATATTGTAATCTATGAAATGCTGATAGAACAAAAGAAAGAAACTGACAGAGAGATGAAATATGCAGCCCAAAGTTATTTTGAACATGCTGGGCATGGCCAAGTTGTTTAGGATCACAACAGTGGTAAGCTTGGTACAGATGTCACAGCTCGATACTGTATCAGTGTCCATCTGTGAACTTAACCACGTGTGAGAGGAAACTTAAACTTACTGTCAGCGATGAAAGTTGTACAATCCACTCAGACTCTTTATTGGTTTGCCAGATTGACCACAAAGATGACATTTCATCAAGGACCACAACATTAAAGTAGTGAATATTCTCAGGATTAGAACACTACAAGAATGTCTATCAAGAGGAAATACCTGCTAAATCTTACAAGGCTATAAGCATTGAAATGTTTTAAAAGAATAACATGTCACCAACAGAGGTCACACTAACAAACAGGAAACAGACTGCTGATTCTTTTCATGTGGTAGCAATTCCATGTTGTGAAACTTGTTCAGTTTAACATAATTAGAATTTGTTTGTCCAGCAGATATTGACAATGTTGAAGCACACATCATGTTGTGATGGCACACTTGACATGCTGAATTGCAGCATAACTATAATCAAAGTAAGCAGTGGGTGCAAGTACAGGTCCTTTAACTGTCTTTGTTATTCCAAAGCTGATTAAGAGCATTGTACGATCATTTCAGTGATGGGAAGCTTTGGCCCTGCCCACAAATATTAAGTCTTATCAAATGGATTGAATGTAGAATCATCTGCTGCCATGACAGTTGTGCGACACAATCTGCCTGATGATAGTATACTCAGAGTCTATACTTCATGGTACACTAAAATACTTTATACCAGTTTTCCAAAATTATAGCAACACCTGAATACTAAGCTCTGTTTCAATCAAATATAGAAGCCTGAGCCTAGAGATGGGGTTAAATGTTTATTTCAATTGTTGGATATATCATTGTATACTTACTTGTTCAGAAGAGCACAGTGAAAGCACGACTCGGTCTGATAATGCAGCTGCTTCTTTGAAAAGTGGCACTAATTGCTCTCAACACAATAACACACATGTAAGAGCTTTTGTTATTGCTTTTGTCTTGAAAATGCAATACAGTACTTACTGTTAGCAGTCCATCTGAACTACCTGCAGGTTGAGATGGTTGGGACATGTATGGGCAACTACCTCAGGAGATTATAATGCATGGAGATGGCCCTGGGACAGACCCCAGACACCCTGGAGTGGTGATCATAGGGTTATCCTAAGGCTACCATTGGGGATAGCTATAATTGTATTATTAATTAATAATGTTGCTTAGCTTGTTATCACCGAGACCTCTAACAGGAAAAGTTGCTTTGATAGAGGGACAACAATGAATATGTAAAACAAACGTTTACAATATTGAATAAAATGCTTTCACATTCAAAAGTGGGTTTGTGTTCTGCTGATGTGTTAATACAAGATATAAATAAGTCCAATCGAATTGCTCATTGACTGTCAGTGTACAATTTTAAGCTCAAACAGCAGATGAACTGTATAACATCACAGAATGACTGTCCTATCCTGCCCATGCATGTGCTGTTTCTATAAACTGTAGGCATTACTCACTCCCATGTTTTATGTATTACCTCTGATATTACTTTCATTATTTCAGGTAAGGTAGTAATGGTGGATAATCTAAATTAAACACATCATTAGGCATTTTAACCCCATGTACCTGCTTTTGCTGAGGTGGAATATACTCTATGTACCACTTTCAGCACTGTTTATACACTCATATCATACCAACTTACAAAGGTTACCAAGTTTCCTTGACTTTACTTTCATACAGTGGATTAAGTAACCTATTTCCTTACATACTGCATGCAAATACTTCTTGGTATTTTATTCAGCAATGGACTCAATACAGTAAAAGTTTTGTCTTATCTACCTTTGTTTGTTTTATCCATTATCTTTGGAAAAATATATTCCTGTAAAACAAGGTTTATTAAGAAGGAAAAATTGATAGTCACATGAAGGCCAACATGATCTAGGTCTTTCAGACGTTTTAATTATTTTCTTTCTCTGCCACTTTTTTATGCTTTCCACAATCAAGTACAAATCCAATTAATTTCTGTTCATTTCAAGGCATGACCTAGTTTTGTTAAATATTATAGTGAACATTACATGTCTGCATAGTTTCACTTGCATATTACCATTAATGGGAAGACAGATCTCCTGTCATAGTTACAAATTTCACTGTATCCATAACTCACACTATGTAAAATTGGCCCAGCTTTTAGTTCTGTTTATTTCCAAGTTACAGAGATGTGTCACTGCTGATTTTATTAATTCCTAAAAAATCTGCAATATTTTAGTAATTTATAATATCCAAAGGAAAATAAGTTTATCTGCTAAAGGTAGATCTGTGTCATGTTATGTTATACCTTGCTTTGGACTATCCCACAAATAACTCACATAGTATATGTGCCAATACATATTTGGTTTCTAAATGTGCACTTGTAATAAAAGACCTGGTTTTAATTTTATAAATAATATTTAAAAGAAGCCAATAAGAACACACTCTTGTAACCAGGAATTCACTGGGAGGAAGTATTTAATGAATATGTTTTGTGTTTTATTTCAAATGTGTACATAATTTGTGATTTGTTTTCTCCTTACAATTTAGTCATATTCACAGCTGATTAAAATGTATAAAAGAAAAGCACAAATGTACCTCATGATTCATATGAATGTAGATGAGATATAATGGCCTTATCATTCATGTCTTTCTTTTTTTCAGTGATCCTCACATTTTATCTGTATTGTCCATGTCTTAATTAATGTATTCAAACTCCAACTCATTCCATGTTACAGCGATGGTTCGAAAGGCTCGTCTGCAGCTCTACGTTCTATATTGCCATTGTTTTCTATAGTCCAGTCCAGTGGAGGAATGAACTCTTACATATGAAATGGTTAAATGTTTGTTTTTGCCACATTTTGTGCAATTGTTTGCTAATAATATAATTGTAATATAGAACATATTTCTTCTTGCAAACTAATAATATAAAGTTGATAATATATTTCTTCTTGTGTAAGCTCATAAATATACCCATAAAATTGATTTATACTTGACAGTTTAAAAGTATTTAAAATGATACTTTTAAACACATCTAAAATCTTTTGATATAAATTTTTAATGCTATTTTTATGAGTGTCCATTGGAATATCTTTACAAAAGCACAGTTTTATGTGAATGCATATGATTTATATATCGTTTATTTATTTATTTTATATTTGTTTACCGGGATAGTCCGATTGGATACATATCCATTTTCAGTGGAGGCCCATGGAGAAAAGCTCCAAAAAGACATTCAACAAACTGTTACATTTTTACAGTTTAAAACACAAAATAAAACACAAATAAAAGGATTTTTACACAGATGTAGACAAACACAAAAACAAATACACAAACAAATTATTACATTTTTACTCAGATGGAAAATTCTAGACAGTGTTTTTAAGAACGATAGGGTAATTGAATGCCTAGTAGGCTAACCTGGTAGTAGATCCAAGGAGAACATAGGATTTATAAGTTAAGAAGCAAAGTGTAGGCAGAAGTCCTCCATGTGCACACGAGTGATGGTTCGAGTTAGTCTGGATTAGGACAAGGACATAGCCATCATTTTTTAAAGTACTGAATCAGACTTTTCTTGAAATGAGGTAGAGAGAGTTCAGGTGTATAAGATTAGCAGGAAGAGAATTCCAAGTTTTGCCAACAGAGTTAGCAAATAGAGATTTACCGGCTGCGTTGTTGGATTTGAGAGTTTGAACTAGTAGTCTTTCAGATGAATGAAGTGCGCTAAGGTTACTGTAGGGGGTGATGAGGTTTTTAAGTACAGGTGTATTATCTGGTTGGTACAGGATCTTGTGTGCAACTATTAGTTGGTTAACCTGAAGTAGGTTAGGCAGTTCAAGCCATCCTAGTAGTTTTAGGTTATGACAGTGATGAGTTCTGTAGGCTGCATCGGTAGCAAATTTAGCAATGTGATTGTAGCTGCTAGAAAGTTTATTAAGGTCAGTTTTGCTGAGTTTTGTAAATAGAGGGGAAGCATAGAGGAGGGTGGAGAATAGATGTGTATGAGCAGTTACAGTTCTGGCTAATGGCGTTAGGAAGGTCTTGATCCTATATAGTGAGCCACATTTTTATTAACTGTTTTAATAGTTTTATTGATATACAGATCAGACTTAAGGTTATTATCTATTATAACTCCTAACAGTTTGGTTGAGGAATCTGGGGAAATAATGGTGCCATTGTTGGATTTTAATGTAAAGGTTATAGGGGAAGACCTGTGAGTGGGGGAGAAAAGCAGCAGATTGGTTTTATTAGGATTTAACATGAGATTATGGTTAAGGAGCTAATTTTTAACTGTGTTAAAATTATTTTGGGATAGAATCTGCAACTCTGTAGATGAATTGCTGTTTATCATCATTATGCAGAATTTACTTTACATCTCTTAGGACTAAGATATACATTTTCTGATAATCTGTTTTATTGTAAAAATTATGACCATCTATTTTTCTTCAAATTCTGATAGAGTTTTAATATAAAGGTGTTGCATTCTGGTTTGCTCAAAAGGATATTTACTGAAGTCTGGTTTGGCTGTTTACTGTTACTCCATTACTATTTTGAAGCTCCTTAAATCAATGAGGTGGATTGGTATATGTGATGAAACCATTCGGCTTCCAGATGTCGTGTTTATTATTTTATCATTCAGCTGTTGTGTACAAGGAATTATCTAAAATATTAACAGCAATGATAAGTCATGAATAGTTTCTTGTATGCCTCTGTTAAATAAGAAAAAAAAACATAACTGAGAATGTGTTTAATGGAGGGCCCAGGATGACACAATGGCAATGAAAAACAAACCTAGTTAAATAATTTCATTTGATTACGCAATGCATTTCTGTTGTTTTTTTTTCACTAATATTACTCCATGCATTGTAAATATAATTCTTTATAATATATAGGCAGGATTAATTTCACACTTTTGAATGACATCAATATAAATAAAAAAATAAGTCTACTGGCAATTCACAAAACAATTTTGAGTGTTTGTGGCATCCATAGAGGTAACAGTTTTTTTATTATTATTGTACTAGAGGAAACAAATATTAATTAATATGCTATTATAACATTTCCATTACTGTGCTCATGCCCTTATATATGTATGGGTGAATAGTTTAGACAAAGAGTCATGCATACAGACATACACACACTTCAGTAGAATTGTATCTGAACAAGAGAAACGTACAATCCATATGTAATACATTCCTACTAAAGCAACTGCCAAAGACTAAAACAAACCAGCCCACATAACATGCTGGTCTTCTTCCATGTCATATCTCCTCCTTCATCTACTCAAACACAGCATTTATGCATGGCAGGCCCTAACATAGAACCTGGCAAATGCAGTGCTACTAGCCTCATCATCATCATACGTAAGGTTTGTAATGCACTCTCAGTGTACCATCAGCATACGTAAGGTTTGTAATGCACTGTCAGTGTATCATCATCATGAGTAATGTTTGTAATGCACTGTCAGTGTACCATCATCATAAGTAAGGTTTGTAATGCACTGTCAGTGTACCATCATCAGATACATAAGGTTTGTAATGCACTGTCAGTGTACCATCGTCATATGTAAGGTTTGTACCATCATCATACGTAAGGCTTGTAATGCACTGCCAGTGTCAGTAATTTCAGTCTGCTGCCTTACATAGTATACTAAAGTACACCACTTACATATTCTGCTTTGGATAATTTCCTTTTTACTAAAGGAGTGATACCTACTTTGCTATTTATAGGTAAGCAAGCAGCCTATGTGTCACATAGGTATTCATGGTAATACCACTACTGTCTTCAGACCATAGTACAATGTTTGAGGTATGTTGCATAGTGTTCAAATCTAAGAAAGTATCATCCCTGCTCTAATATGCTGGGCTTCAACTACATGAGGATGCCTAAGAACAAGTGGCCGGTTTTGACCCAGGGAATAAACCCCACTAAATATGGGAAGTACAAGTTTCTGTTTTTGTACCAAAAGTAACATGTGCTAGTACCGGTTTAAATACTGTACTGCATTTTAAGCTCTGATGGATTTCTGCATTCACCTAATTAGACTTAACCTCAGAACCATTCCCCACTACATCTGGGAATTGCTGCATATTCTGCCATAGGGCTGTGAAGTTCAAAGTGTTTGCACTGTGTGGTTCTGTTCAGAAAACATGAAGTGGTGTCATCTGACACTTACTTATTAGACTCTGTACCAGGAGGACAACAGTATCCAACTGGCCTACCCACATACCCCTGCACACAGTTGTCAGCACCTAAGAAGACAAACAGAAAGGTGTATCACTCAGAGTTGAGTTCCCTTATGCTATACACATAGTGTTTATTATCTCATCCATTACGTTTGCCACCACTGGGCATTCTGATTTTAAGTCTAATCCTTCTTGTGATATGTAAAATTGTACTTAGACTGAGGTTGTGACATCTGAACCAGTTTACAGTTCTCTGTCTTCAAGAAACTATGACTTCATGTAGTTGCCTTTATTGTCCTTTGCAGTCCTCATTTGCTGTCTGCTGTAGGCATACCAAGCCTGAGTCCAGTCATAGGTTTAGACCACTGAATTGATCATCACTGCAGCACCCACACCAAATCACTTGTGCTAAGCTGTTGTGGTAGCACTCACACCAAATCACTTGTGCTAAGCTGTTGTGGTAGCACCCACACCAAATCACTTGTGCTAAACTGTTGTGATAGCACCCACATCAATGCATTTGTGCTAAGCTGTTATAACAGCATCCGCACCAAATCACTTCTGCTAAGCTGTTGTGGTAGCACTCACACCAAATCACTTGTTCTACGCTGTTGTGGTAGCACTGAGCCAAGGTGGTAATCACTGCTTTATATATCTGTTAGCCGGTGATACTCTTTTTACTGACTTTTGTCATCTGTGTGATTAGTTTATCGATGTCCAGCTTTGCTGAAAGGTACAACATTGCATTTCTTTGGCCTTTTCTTTCAGGTCATAGTCCAGGCACCACTTATTAGCTGAAAATATATAGAAGTTAATCATGTCCTAAAGGATGGTTACTAAAGATGGACTTCTTTCTTATAGTTGTATTGTTATAAGTAGATAGCATTCATTTATAGATCATAAGTTATAATTATGCTGGTGATGTGTATATATTTGACAAGTCTTTCCTTTAACAGAATTAAATCGCATTACAGTTTTCTGAAGTACTAATTTTATGTAAAAGTTTGATAGATATTAACAGGAAAATGGCATTAAATGCACGAGTCTTGCATAAAAATGGCTGTACTACTCTATGATTTCATTTATTTGGAGGGATTTTGTGACAGCTGTGGCATCCAATTCCTTGAAGGAGTTGGTACTAAATAACTGCAGTTAAGTGGACTCACAGCAAGAGATATATTCAGGAGTTAAAGCATATACATTCTTGAATTCACCCATCAGTGAGCACACTAGGCTTCCATTGCTGGCATTGCAGTAACTCTTTAAAACTGATTTGTAATGCTTCACAGTTTTCAGCGTATGACTGAGACACACTACATTGCTTTCTGCCAAAATAAATGCACAGTGCTTTCCATTCATACAAATTAAATTTGCACCGCTAATTATTTTTTCAAAAATCAGGTTATCTGGTGTTAACAGGTCTCTCATCTGTATGCATGGATTGACAATTTTTTTCTACAATTAAATTCATGTGTAATCTTTTTCCACTTAAAACAAACAGAGTTTTCTCATTTGTTAGCGAGCTTGAGTTGTTTGATGACACAGCAGACGCATTCGGCGTTCACTGATTATCTTTTTGTCTCTCATTTATAACTACACCACATTTATCTTATATGTTACATTTCTGTACTAAATGGTTGCAGTATAAATCACTTTCATTGAATAACTGCCTGCACCTTTATGTACCATCACAGATGGAACATATCTGAAATTGTAGTATCGCCTCTAATTCATTCTGTTTTTAGAGACCACATGAAAATATGACGAATGTTTCTCTGAGTTCTGCTGCTAACTTACTCAGATGTCCCCTTTTGTTTCATATCCTATTGGCTAATCATGCACAATTTTATTTTAAATACCTAGGCAGTCTTTGGTAAAATCATTTTACGCTTTAGGTACCTCTAAAATGCACAAATGTTACAGCTTTATTTTATTTTTTTTAACAAATATGTCTGATTCAAATACAGTATTTAACAATAAAATAATCTATTTAGTAGTATCATAAAAACAAAAAAGTTTTGCATCCTGCTTAGTAAGTATGGTGATCTATTGTTTGGTTGATAGTTACAGGTTGCAGACTTCTTAGAGGAAAAGCAAAGTGAATGAAAATATATATTTTAAATGAAATATTGTTGCACAGATTCAATTTATCTATATTAAGAAATAAAGACTGCAGTGGTTTGCATTTATTGTAAAATATTCACTTTGCCGAACACTTATTATTGCAAAGACTAAGCTAAATAAACAACTAAATACATCCGTATGCATTAATATTTTAAATGAACATTTGCAGTTTTTCCTTATGCTTTCCTTTATGGGAATCAAAATTAGCAAAAACTCTTAGATTTTGTCTTAAATAAGATACTCGGCAATTACTATTTACTTAACTTTTAGTGAATATCCATGTGAAATTTGGGTAACCAATTTTTTTGCATATGTATACTCTACAGATAGAAAAAGGGAAATAAAAAGAAACATGCATTTCTCATAATCAACAGCTTCAAAAACAAATATACAAAAACACAAGCAACAGTTATATAGGTATCTGTTTTTGGCAGTAAACAAAATGAGTACTATGGAATAATATAGGAATATGAATTGACAGTGGTGGAGAAAAAAAGAGAGAGAGAGACATATTGAAAAACTAAACCACTGAATAGAAAGGTAAGCAAAAGAGGAGTGAACAAACAGAAATATAAAGAAGCTGCAGACACTGTGAGCCGTAGGGTATTGCATAGGCCTACTAAATCTTCCTAAAGTATGTTGGAGTGTGACTGGATCTGACAAAATGACTGAGGAAGATTCACCATTTATTAACAGCTAGATATGAACTCCTGTCTCCTTATCACATGAGAGATGCAAAGCATTTAAATTAAATATGGCACATATTCAGATTTTACCACGGCAGGGCTAGCCACCTGCAGTTTAAACCTTAGCTCAAGATGATTGTCAGTGTTAAAGTGACTCCCCAACCCCAATTGCAAAATGGGGAAAAAGGGGTTGAGGATGGATGGATGGATTCAGATTTTAAGTCAGAGAAGACTGGCAGGGCTGAATTTTGAAAGATGCGGTTAAGTTATAGCATACACAACTGCAAATGAATGATATGGCAATCACTCTGGACTGGCATGGAGAAAACAGAGGTGGAATGTGAATGGACACAAATGTTTCAAATTCTGAACTCTTAGAAAGAATACTCAAGGGAACTTGTATGTGTCTCCTTAGTTGTAGAAAAAATATTCATTACATTTCATCTCATTTACTGGACCAATCTAAAACAGTGCGAGCCAGTAGAGCAGCAGGAATCAAAGTGCAGACCCCACCCCACCCCACTGAGAAACAGACAAGGCCCACCTGAAATAAATTATGATGTATATATATCCATGTACCCTTCCGGCGGAGAGGCACAAGGCAGAAGAGGACACAGATAGTGCTTACACAATTAGTTTACATAAACACCTGCAAACATAAATGTGTAACTGAGAAAAAGGAGCTTCATTGGCAAACAGGTTACATGTGTGAATGAGAGATAGTTTAAGGAGGCATAATTTGTGCCGTTGCCAGATATCTAATCTCATATAATATGAAGCTATTCTTTTTTCTTTTTTTTCCCTATGTGCAGTCTTGCACAACAGTGACAAGGCTCTGTGGCCAACGTATTACTCTCACCCTTATTTAAATTACTCTTTTGTTTTTACTGCTCTGCTCAGTCCCTCTTACCACTTAAGACTCGCATTGGTCCTGTTCTGAACTAATCCACTTACCCCAAAAGTGACTTAATTCATTAGCTAGGTAGCAGTCATCTCATTTCCACAGTGTGTCTTGTTGCCCTGCCCCCACTATAGACAGTTTTCTGAATTTCATGTATGCATTTTCACAGCTGCACATCTGTTTCCATTTTGCAAAGGGAGCCAGTGTTTTGGGGACTGAAGGCTAGACAGTAAAGGTGGGTGGAATTTATTGTAAGCCTTCCCCAATTCTTTCAGCCATGACACCTTCATTTACCTTTCTTCTAACTCACATGTATACAGTTCCAGAGGATGAGTCAACATCCATAGCTACATAGGACAGGTGTCCCTTGCACTTGATTCCTATGGAAATAATGAACAATTTCAAAGTCTGCCTTACTGCCCCTGCCATGACCACAGCTCATCTCAAAGCACTGTATGGAGACGGATAACTAGTGCACTACAAAACTTTAATTTTGGTGAAAGATCAGTCTGACAAGAGTATGAGATGTGGGGTATATTCTGTTACCTCAGAATGTGTGCATTGCCTTTACAGTGAATCACAAGGAGCGCTATAGTGTAATTATTTAAAAGTTATGCTTAACTTAACTCCTTTGTTCCTAGTATGGAAGGTCCAATTTGGGTGAGGACTAACTATTTTTCAGAAAATGGGAATTTTACATGAGTCCGGGTCTGAGATTATACTTACAAGGTGCTGATGAAGCACCTGATTTTTTGATTGGATGATCAGATCTCCCATTCCCTAAGTGTTTCTGCTGTTGGTGGAGAACAGCTTTGTGCAGCGAAATGAAAAAAGGGTTTAGGGATGTTTTTTGATTGAACCTAACCATTTCTTGGCAGGCTGTTAAAACAGAGAAAGCTACTGTACTTTATCTTTGGGCCCTTTGATTTCATTGCAGTGCTCTGAGCTTGCAGCTAGTGAGCAGCTCTACCATTCAGTAACAGCTTCCAAGTGTGATGTGTCAGCTTGGAGAATCTTCACTGACTGATGTATTAGAGGATACATGTGCTTAAGGCAAAGGATTTGAAAATTGTTCGCTTCATTACTACTTCTGCCAGTTTTGCTGGCTTCTTTTCTAAAACTCCTTAACTATTATTCTTCAACTCATTTTTCCCATTTAAAGATAACAGCTGAAGAGGCAGTAGCACCAGCCACTCTCACAATGTGAGGCCACACAAGAATCAGGCAGTGGTTCTGTGTACTTGTCTCCATGTGCCAAAGTTGGAAATGTAGCCAGTCTTCCCAAGGTTTTGATATACAAGAATCAGCACATTTTCTTCCTACTTATTACCATGCAGCAGACCTAGCATGGTCAGGTTCTCTTGTTTCTATTTGGCATGCCTCTGATGATGCAGACCTATCTACCTTCAGGCAAGTCATTTAATGGTCACACATTACTCCAAATGACCTCTGTATCTGCTCTGCTAACCAAAGTCAAATAATCAGAAAAAATAGCCCAATTCATATGCCAAGGGCCAAGGCCATACCTAATGCAGGGTGAAGAGGTGACAGCCAAATTCAAAAGCTGTTAGCGGGAGCAATCAGCACTGTAGGAGGGATAACAATTGGCCACTGTAAGTCAGTAGTGTGATCACTGTTATTTGGTGTTTGGGTGTGAGTGCTGCACATAGTATTTATCATCATTTAAGTTGCCGCAGTTGGGATCATTGTTGCTTAAATCATTTCAAAGTCTTACTCTGGAACTATAGTATGAAGCAAGTATAGCTCTTTCCTAAAGTTTCTGAATGGTTTTGCAGTAAAGATAGAGAATTTTTTCTTTAGTTCTTGTAAGATTTTTTTCTGATCTCTGGAGGTTTGTCCCTCACCTCTGGAATAATACACACACACACACACACACACACACACACACACACACACACACACACACACACACACATATATATATACACACACACACACACACACACACACACACACACACACATATATATATATATATATGTATATATTGTTTTTTTTTTTTTTTTGTTATTTTATTCTCAGTATTGTGGAGGACTGTTTGTTTTCCATTACTGTTGTTGGGATGGTGCCAACTTCCTCGACTTTAAGCTCTGCCAAGGGCCCAACTTTAAGGTGAGTTTTAATGCACATGTGCCCAAAGCACCAGGATCATCTGCACTCTTTGACCTTTTCTGTAATTGGAGCTACTTTGTCTTCTGCTCATATCTCGTAATTCCTGCAATGGTCCCACAGTGTACATCCTACCACACATCTCAGGCCCTTCATCTCCATCAATCCTATCATACATTCAGACCCCAAACTCTGGGTAGTTAAGCCAAAGGAGGTGAAGTTTCAATATATATTCAAGACATACACACCCCCAGGCTGTTCAAACAGTATGATGCACAGGAGACACTCAAGGTGCAGTTAACTACTGACAAAATCATAGCTAGCTACCGGCCCCCAAATCTGACCCAAGATGCCCAAACTGCTACCTATGTAGACCTCTTCAGATCTATCCAGATTCAACCCTTTATCCTGATCTTGGATGGTTTTAAATACCCAAACATAGACTGGAAGACCTACTCTTGCCAGAGCACAAATGCCCAGAGATTCCTCAATTGTGTCAGTGCAAATGCTTTGGAACAGCTAGTCGATACCCCCACAAGAGGTGATAATATCTTGGACTTGGTATTAACCAACATGAATAAGTAACCACTGCAGAATCCCTGCAGTACCATCCTCCCTTGTAAGATCCGACCATAAAGCGGTCACATTCGAAGTCACCATCTCTCCCGACCCCCCTCTAGCTAGGGTCAATCAAAAAAACTTCTCCAAAGCTGATTGCAGCCTCCTGAGGGATGGTATACACAGCTTCACAGCCCCCACCCCTCTCTAGGAACTGGCACCAGTATCCAAAACTATACCAAATTACTATATAAACATTTATATAGATGCATGGAATCAGGAATACCTGACCGGACTAAATCATCCTCTGCAAAGAAGAGTAAACCTGTCTGGTGGACATCTGCAATAAATAAACTCAATAACAAAAGAAAATAATTGCTGTCCAGGACCAAGAAGGAGCAGGTGCCCAATTAGAAGCAATCTCTCCTTAGCCTAAACAAGCAAATAAGAGCATTAGTGAAATCCTCCAAAGCAAACTTTGAGTCCAAATTGGCCACATCTACTAGAGACAGTCATAAGGCCTTCTTCACATATGTCCATAATTTCAAAGGTAGCACCCAAATCTGTTCAGAACTGGTGGTCAAGGACACCACATATACAAATCCCATAAATATCACAAACTTGTTGGCTGACAGATTCAGCAAACATTTCACCCCTCTGTCCCATCAGTAAATCAGGACATTCCCAGTTCATGCCCCCTTCCCCTTATATCTAGGGATCAGGTCATCACTGCTCTCTCAAAGGCAAAAAATACAGCCTCCATGGGACCTGATAACATCCCAGGCTGCATCCTACATGACCTCAGGCAGGAACTTGCAGCACCACTGGATGCCCTATTCAGCCAAAGCCTGAGTACCAATTTTGTCCCAGCTGAGTGGAGGACAGCCACTGTCATCCCTTTACACAAAGGTGGAGGGTCTACTGATCTGGGAAATTATAAATCCATCAGCCTAACTAGCCTGATCTGCAAGGCCATGGAAGGATTATCATGGACCTCATTAACAAGGACATTGTCAACCTCCAAACACTTGATCCTACACAGTTTGGCTTCATCAAGGGGAGGTCATGTCTGTTAAATTTGGTCAACTTTTTTAACACAGTCACCAAAGCCATGGATGAGGGGAAGACAGTGCACACTGCCTACCTTGACCTGGCCAAAGCCTTCAGTACTATTCCCCACTTAGGTATAATAGATAAACTCTCTCAACTAGGCATCAATCTGTATGTAACCAACTGGATCACTGATAGAACCCACCTAATCAAAATATGGGAAAACACTTCAAGCAGTAGACCTGTATCGAGTGGCCTACCACAGGGTTCAGTCTTGGGGAGTCTGTTATTTGGGATATACTTTTCTGAAGTATAGGCCAAAACCAGTGGGTTATAGCTGACCAAGTTTGCAGATGACTGCAAGTTGGGAGCTGTCATCAATTTTCCTATTGACGTGGACATCCTCCAAGAGGGTCTCACCCAAACAAATGACAGGTACCAGAAACATGGCCTCAAGCTGAATACAAAAAAATGCATCATCATCCCCTTTGAGGAGAGAGATGTCCCCACAAATTATCACATTAATAACACCATTCTAAGCACGCAGTCAGTCATGAGGGATTTGGGCACCCAAGTTGATAGCAGACTGACTTTTGATCACCTTGTTGCTTCCATTGTATGGAAAGCTTTCTACATGATGTGATGCCCGTGTCCTGGCCCAACAATCAAGGAGCCTCAATCCTCACCACTAACACCAGTGAGGGGTGTCTCATATAGGAGGAAAGGATAAAAAATAGACACAGTAAAGTGCAATTTCCCTTAAGAGCACACAGAGATCACAGTCAGTCCAGGGCTGGTAGCTCCCTTGCTCTTCAGGTCCCCAATAAGACTCCCCACTGGCACATCTATAGGGTCCATATCTCAGCCTAGTGGGCAAGCTAAAACCTCCAGCACCCTCTATGTCCAACCAATGCTTCATGTTCCTGCCCAAGTAGCTGACACACATACACACACTTTGAGAAACATTTATACAACCACAGAGACACTCTTGGGGAAAGCTGGCACAGGTTCTCCGGCTGAGCCCCTTTTTTCCCAGACTATACGATAGTACCAGCTGCCACCACCCACTGATATTTATCAGCTACTCAAAGGCCCTTAAAAGGGTGTCCAGTTATTGCTGTGCAATATTATTATCCAATTGGTAGTATAGCCCAGGGCTAAAGCTATTAGAGTGATTTTGTACAATTTTACCAAAGGCATGCAGGTACTCTAAAGAGCTTAAATTATCTCTACAAAAACAGCCACAGTTGAAAGGGTTTAAAATATTTAATAACAAATAGTCAAAACACAAGACAATACTTTTTACTACACAGTGCTAGTCAAGATTTCAGAGATCACAGACAAATAGTTTCATAGGTTCATAGGTAGATACAAGGCTATCTGCCCTAGGGCATTTATAAGCCTAGCCAGAGTGTATTTGGCTTCCGCCTCCCTATTAGATTAGCCTACTGTGCCTCTGTAAAGTAGGTCACAGAAGGTACCCTTTTAAGATTAGTTTACTGTGCCTCTGTCTAGCAGGGACACAGGAGAGATCCCAGGGGTGAATTTGCGATTTCCCATCCACGCGTCCAAATTTATCTTGAAGAGGGTCAGCGAGGGGCTATGTCTAACATGAATTGGGATTCTATTCCAGAGTGAGGGGAGCCTCTGGGAAATGAATCTGTCCCTCCAGCATGTCCTATTTATTTTTGTTCGGAGGTTTAGGTCCCTGGAGCATGTAGCTCTAAGGGACTTGGATTTTTTGAGGTGGAGAATGTCCATTAATTCTGGGTTTGACATGGATTTGTACGTCAGGCATAGATCGCCTCTGAGTAGGCGGTAAGCAACTGAGTAGAGCTGGAGTTTCTTTAGTCGAGCTGCATAGGACATCTGTTTGTAGCCCATGATTCTCTTGGTGAGGAACTTTTGGGGTCTCTCCAGTTGCTGCAGGTGTCGGGTAAGGTACATCCCAAAAGGGGCATTGTATTCAGTTATGGGCCTGATGAGTGACGAGTAGAGGGGCACAATGACCTCTCTTGATCTAGATGCGAACCCTTTTGTGATAAGGTGGGCTATATAGAAGGTCTTTCTAACCACTTTGGCAACGTGATTATCAAAGGAGAGATTACTATCTACGTTGGTCCCCAAATCTCTAATTACTTCTTCCGTCCTTAATGGATTACCACCTATGTGGTAATTTGTGGGCACCTTGTTTTTCCCAAAGGGGATGACTATGCACTTTTTAGCATTTAGCTTGAGGCCGTGGCTCTGGCACCAAGCATCCATCTCTGTGAGACCCTTTTGGAGAATGCTTGTGTCAGCTGGAGATTCGATTATGGCCCCCAGTTTGCAGTCATCTGAGAACTTTGTCAGCCATAATCCCCCCGTGTTAGCCTGAACCTCAGAGAAGTATATACCGAACAAGAGAGGTCCCAGAACTGAGCCCTGTGGGATGCCACTTGTAACTGGTTTGGATTCGAACATGGCACCTGTGATTCTGACCATGTGGGTTCTATCTCTGAGCCAGTTTGCAACCCATCTTGTGATATAGGGGTTGATATTTAAGCTGGTAAGCTTATTTATGATGCTCGAGTGGGGTATTGTGTCGAAGGCTTTTGCGAGGTCCAGGTAGGCTGTGTGGACTACCTTGCCCTCATCTATGGCTTTGGTAACTGTTTCAAAGAAATCAACTAGGTTTAAGAGGCAAGATCTGCCCTTAACAAAGCCGAATTGGGTAGGGTCCAGTGTCTGGAGGCTCCCAATGTCTTTGTTTATGAGTTCCATGATAATACGCTCCATAGCTTTACAGACCAGACTAGTCAGGCTTATGGGGCGATAGTTTCCGGGGTCCGTTGTGGCACCACCTTTGTGGAGTGGGACCACTGTAGCTGTACGTCATTCTTTGGGTACATATCCTGTAGTAAGGTTAAGTTTGAACAGTGACTTAAAATGAGGGTTCAGTTCTTCTTGGAGCTTGTGAAAGACACAGCCTGGGACACCGTCCGGTCCCATAGATGCTGTGTTTTTTGCTTTGGAGAGGGCAGCTTTCACCTGTGCATCTGTGATGTCAAGGAGGTTACATTCAGTTGGGATAGGCATTTGCGCCTTTGGGGGGAAGGGGGGGGTTGCGCTGTCTGTCTGCCAGGATGTTGGCTATGTCTGTAGGTTTGGTATATTTTGTACCATTATGCAACAATTCAGAGCATATCTGGGAGTTTCCGCCAATGTTTCTGACATAACTAAAGAAGGCCTTGTGATTATCTTTAGTGTCTAGGGCAATTTTTCTTTCGAAACTAGCCTTTGATGATTTTATGAGGGATTGAAGTTTCTTGCTAATACTGATCAGAGATGCCTTCTCTTTTTGGTATTTTGCTCTGTCATGTAGTAGCTTCCTCCTTCTGTTGTATAGCTTATTTATGGCCGGGGTCCACCAGACCGGTCTCCTGTTTTTGGAGGAGTGAGTCTTGGTTTTATTTGGGATAGCATGATCCATGAATTCCTGCAGGTGCTCATAGAATGCATTTGTAAAGGATTTTGCAGATTGGGCTGTATTATCCTCTGGCCAAGGGGCTTTGAAGGATTCCACCTCAGTCTTGAGAAGTGCAAAGTTGGCTTTTGAGAAATTCTTTACAGTGATTTCCTTGGCTGGGTATGGGGATGGGATATGGATGTCCAGGGAAATTTGTTTATGGTATGATCTTACCAATGAGGGGTTTACCTCTGGTGTGGAACATAGAGTCCCCATGTTGGTGATGACCAGGTCCAATATGTTATTCCCTCTTGTGGGAGTGGTGACCAGTTGTTCCATTGCGTTAGAGTTTATAAATTCTAGGAACCATTGGGCGAGGGTGTTTGGGCTTGAGTAGTTTTCCCAGTCAATGTTTGGGTAGTTGAAGTCACCCAATAACATAGTGTTTGGAGAGACCTTTATATTCTCCAGTGTTCTCAGGAATGCCAAGTGGGGTTCCTGTAATAGGGAGGGTGTTCTGTAGCAAGCTACAAACTGAAAGGCAGTTTTGCCCGCAGTTAGTTGCACATGGATGCTTTCCGATGCTTCGTGCAGTGCCACTAACCTGGAGGTGTAGGTATCTTTGATGAATATAGATACTCCCCTTCCTTTTGTGCTTCGGTCCGAGTTTTGGGGCCGAAACGCATGGTATGAGTTATAACCTGGTAGTGCTGGGGTGCTCTCAGGAGCCTTGAACCAGGTTTCTGTTACTGCACAGACATCGATTTTCTCTATACTGAGGAGAGTCTCGAGTGCATGCATCTTGAGGTTTAGACTTCTGGCATTGAGTAGCATTACCTTTAGCTTTTTTATCTTTGGGTTGTCTATGGAGGTGGGTTTGTCCTTTGAGCCTTGCCTAAAAAAGGCACTATGGGGGTGGCAAGAGCCTTGGCCAGTATACGAAAGCCTAAGGGTGACAGGTGCAAGCCGTCCCTAGCGAAGCAACGTGGCTTGTCGAGCATGTCATCCCAGGCTGACAGACACTGGATCCCCTTTGAATGACACCAATACTTTAGCCAATTGTTGAAACTGATCATTTTGTCTTTATACTGTGGCATCATTCTTGGTGAGGGCAAGATGCTACTCAAGGTCAGGGACATACCAGCCTGGGCTACATGGTCAGAGAGCTCCTCTATGTCTCTTTTCATGTAGTCCAGGGAGGTATGTCTCAGGTCATTCGCACCAGCATGGACAATGACAGAGTCATACTTGTACTTGCTTTGGAGTGACCCAAGTGCTTGCATTATGTGGCGGATCCTGGCACCTGACAGGCAGCTTAAAGTGACCTACTCCTTGTTCAGTCTGGTGAGTGGGACGTCAGTGTGCCGAACAATAGAGTCTCCTATAACAAGTGTATTTGGTGTGTTGTTTTGCCTTATGGGCTGCGACTGTGAGGCACACTGATTTTGTGAGATATGTGATTTGTGGGTATTGAGGGGTGGCTGTTGCTTGGATATCTGCTTAGGAGGTCTTTGCTGTTTAGGCAGATTTTTATTTAGAGCCTCCGAGTATATTTTTATGTGTTTATGTGTTGGGTATGCAGATGCAATAGGTCTGCGTGAGACTGGATTTGTGGTGTGGGTGGTTACCTTTTCCTCCTGACTGACTGTGCCAGTCTTGGGTTGAGAGAGCTCTGCCTACAGTTTGGCTGTGTAACTGTATCTCTCACATGTATTAGAGTTTGTTGGAAGGAGGAGAGGGTTGTCTGTGTACATAAGGCAATTGTAACATTGCCTCAAAATTCCCAGATTCACCAGCTGGACTGGAGAGTAACCTTGAAACTGACCCTTGGACATACCAACTGGGAGTTTAATACTTATGAGAAGGCAAGGAGGGTGTAGTGCTTTAGTTAGTTAGTGTTTCCTTATAAGAGCTGAGCAAGTGCAGGGCTTTATTGAGAGAATAGAGTGATTACTTTGGAAGTCTGAACAGTTCTAAGGGAAAACGTGAAGAGCAGACTTTGTGGAGCCTGGAATAGTTTAAACCTGTTTAGGCGGCGCTGCCTGACGCTGCTCAGTGCACAAAACCGCGCAAAAAGAGAGTTGTAGGGTTTTAAGAGAGAGAGATCAAGGAGTTTAGAATTGATCCAAAATGGCCAATAAAACTACAGCTTCTAGGTAGTAACCACTCCCCCAAGGACAGGCAGGCTGCTCAGCACTAACCACTCCCACTGGTGAACATAGAGACTTCCCTTTAGCCCAAGCAAGCACTGGCGTTCTAGAAACTTCCAAACAGTTCAGAACAGCAAATCTGTAACTGAACTTTCTTAACTTTCAGAAAGTGGGAAAAAAGCAAGATTTTTTTGTTTTTTTTCTTTTTGTTGTAGTTTAAAGGTAGCAGAGATACACAAGCAGCAAAATAATCACAACAGTGCAATAAATGACCCCACACTTGAGTGCTAGGCCAAAATCAGGTAAAATGCAGTTTTTAGAGAAAAAAATGATTTTAAATTAAGTGCAACACAGGAAATGCAGTAAACAGGCTCTAGATGTGTTCCAAGTACTGTTACTGTTACAGATATAAACTTTAGCAAGCCGGAAAATGCCAAAAAGTAGGGGGCAAAGCAGTAAAACTTAACAAAAAATCAGAAGAAAATACTTAAAATCACAAAAGTGGCTCCTTTTCTTCTCTCAGCATTTTCTCCTCTTGGTAGGTGCTTCAGCAACAACTAGCAAGCCTGAAAAGATGCCAAAACCACAAGGCAGCCTGGTTTTAAGAGAGAGAGATCAAAGAGTTTAGAATTGACCCAAAATGGCCAATAAAACTACAGCTTCTAGGTAGTAACCACTCCTCCAGGGACAGGCAGGCTGTTCAGTGTTAACCACTCCCACTGGTGAACATAGAGACTTCCCTTTAGCTCAGGCAAGCACTGTCCTTCTAGAAACTTCCAAACAGTTCAGAACAACAAATCTGTAACTGAACTTTCTTAACTTTCAGAAAGTGGGAAAAAAGCAAGATTTTTTTTTTCTTTTTGTTGCAGTTTAAAGGTAGCAGAGATACACAAGCAGCAAAATAGTCACAACAGTGCAATAAATGACCCCACACTTCAGTGCTAGGCCAAAATCAGGTAAAATGCAGTTTTTAGAGAAAGAAACGATTTAAAATTAAGTGCAACACAGGAAATGCAGTAAACAGGCTCTAGATGTGTTCCAAGTACTGTTACTGTTACAGATATAAACTTTAGCAAGCCGGAAAATGCCAAAAAGTAGGCGGCAAAGCAGTAAAACTTAAAAAATCAGAAGAAAATACTTAAAATCACAAAAGTGGCTCCTTTTCTTCTCTCAGCATTTTCTCCTCTTGGTAGGTGCTTCAGCAACAACTGGCTTTTCCCGGTTAGGGGTCGCCACAGCGGAACTCCGGTCCGCTAATGATTGGCAGTAGATTTTCACGAACGCCGAGTTGCCAGCTCGACGTTCAACTTTCAATGAAGGCATGCCCATTTATGCATGTCTTTTGAAGGCCCACCCAACTGCGAGGAGGACATGCAGACTCCACAGAGAAGGCACTCCCCTCACTCCAGCCAAGAATCGAATGGGAGAACCTCTTGCTGTGAGGCAACAATGCTACCGCTGCACCACTGCAGATGTAGAGATCACAGACAAATACTTAAAATAATTCAGTAGTACAGTTCTGACATCACAGAAAAACACTTAGTCTAATCTTTCTAGTTTCTAGCTATTTCTAAGAGAAAACACAAGTCTAAGATAAACTTACATATAGAGCAAGACAGTGCTGATGAGTTGGATAATCAAGACAAAAAATGCTTAATGCTCCCTGATTCTCTCTGTTTTTAAAATCACATTCCTGGTTCACATTACTTCATACTTCACACTTCCCTGAATTCCCAGGCTAACAAAAACTGCATTTACATTCTTCACCTCTGGGCAGAAACCAGAGCAATAAAGGACATTTATGCATGCAAATTCTGGCCATTAACTCTGGCCTTAAAACAATAGTAAGAATTCATTCATCTAGAGTGGCCACAGCTGTGTTTACATCAAAGGGTCACAACATGCTTTACTTGGTCAGTAGAGTGCACTGCTGTTAATTTTTTTCAGTTCCACATGTAACACTATTTTTACCATTTAAGACAACAAGCCTGTGGTTTACATTAATATTTACAGATGACAGAATTATCTCCAAAATTCTATCTGGCTAGGCTGGCAGCCTTCATCTATCTTCACCCAGTCTTCACACATGGCCCACCTCATAAGTAAGGGTGTCTCATCCAGGGACAAGGAGGTTATAACATCCCTGTATTCTTCCCTTATAAGGCCCATTATTGAGTACAACACCCCATTCGGCATGTACCTTGTTTGGCACATGCAGCAGCTGGAGAGACCACAGAGGTTCCTCACCAGTAGAATTCAGGGCCTCAAAAATCTACCATGCACATATAGGCTAAAAGCCCTATTTCTCTACTCTGTTTCATACAGACTCCTCAGAGGTGACCTCTGTCTGGCATAGAAGGTGATCTCAAACCCCACCTTGGTGGGACTGCTGCATAGCCTCCACTCGAGTAACCTGCACACGCAGCCTCAGCCTGGTCTGTAACATCAATATGGAATGTGGAAAGTCTTGAAATAGAAATTGTTTGAGTGCAAAAAGTCAAAAAAATGTTTAACATCAGGATCTAGGCACGCAACATCAGGGGGGTATAGTTCCATAAGAACAAGATACCTGATTAAGGTGAGAGACAGAAAATATAAGAAATGGAAGAGAAGTCGACCTACAACTTTGAAAACTGCAATAAATGAGCTGGACAAGCAGATTAAGCATAGTGTTAGACAAGATCAAGAAAAATTTGAAGACAATTTATATAAAGATATTGAGCATAATAGGAAACCTTTTTATAGATACATAAGATGTGGAAGGAGTAAAGATACACAAATTGATAAAATGTATTCTCAGACACAACAGATTATAGATATATTTACAAAATCTTATGCAAAACAGTTTGGCTCCACAAAAGGGGTGGTAAGTTGTCCTAGTGATATCCAGGTAACCCCAGATACTGGAATCAAATTAGATTATATTGAAAAAGAACTGTGCAAACTGGATCCAAACAAAGTGCAAGGAGGAGATGGAATAAGTAACAATGACCTGAGAACACTTAAGCAAGAACTTACACTGCAATTACATCTCTTATTCACTAGGTCATATAAATATGGGAAGATTCCTCAAGATTGGAGACATGCACTTATTAAACCTGTCTTTAAGGGAATGGGGAGTAGGACAAACCCAGAATCATACAGACCCTTAAGTCTACTTTCATGTACTGGAAAAATAATAGAGAAGGTAACATTGGATATGTTATTGTCAGGACTGGATAGGCATATGTTGAAAATAGATCTATTACCACCTGTAACATGATGTTCTATAACAATATAATAACAGCTATGAATGAAAAATTGTGCTGTGATGCGATTTATATAGATTTAACTTCAGCATTTGACAGGATCATGCACAAAACACTGATCAGTAAATTAGTACAACTAGGTATTGATGTACTGTTGATAAGATGAATAGCTGCATGGCTTACAAATAGGACATGGCAAGTATCACACACTAACTGGACAGGTGAAATCCCTGGTTACAGTCAATGTGTCCCACAGGGCTCTGTACTAGGCCCTTACTTGTTTAGATTGTATCTTTCAAACCTTACTTTTTCATCTGAGGTGTTCTACAGTCTATATGCTGACGACCTGGAATTGGGTAAACTGATTACAAGTGTTACAGATAAGGTATGTCTGCAAAATAATTTGACTAAATTGACCATTTGGGCACAGGAGAATAATATGTTGATAAATACATCAAAAGCTAAGCATATGAGATTTGGAAGACATAAAGTGAAAGGTGAATATTTAATACAGCACAAAGTGATTGAAACTGTAGACTCATTTAAGGACCTGGGTATATGGTTAGATTCAGCTATGAGTTTTTCTAATCATATCAACCAATTGGCTAATGATAGTTATAGAACTATAGGTTGTATAAAAAGATTTATAAAGTCTAGGAAATCAAACATAATCAAGTCATTGTTTGTTACTTACATTAGACCCAAACTTGAGCATGGAATAACAATATGGAAACCCTATAGGAAAACAAGCATGAATAAACTGGAAAGAGTACAATGGAAATAGATGTTCACATCCATGGATGTCCTTAGTATAAGTTATTATGAAAGACTAGAATATCTGAACTTGTACAGTGTCTCTTACAGATATTTAAGAGGAGATCTTATTCAGGTGTATAGGGCATTTAGGGATAACTACCTCTGGGAATGTTTGGGGTTATCAAAAAGTACTAGAGAATCATCAGACAACCTATGTAGAAGATTCTATAGGAATGAGAAGTGTACTAATTGGTTCTCTGACAGAGTAGCTGATGCTTGGAACAGACTACCTAATTACATTAAAGCAAGTACTAGTTTAGATATTTTTAAGAACAGCCTGAACATTTATTATGGGAACAAGTATTTTGGCATATTGGCAAGCTAGAAGGGCTTTAATGCCCGTGCTTGAAACATTTGTATGTATGTATGTATGTGTGTATCAATAGGACTTGCTGGTGGGACAGATATGTGTCCCAGAGACTCCCCCATCTATGGACTAGACTCCCTCTCCACATCAAGTAGAGTGCCTCTTTACCCCTTTTTAAGCTCAATCTGGATAACTGGATGGGAAATAGAAAATACATCCCTGGGATTCCACTTGTGTCCTTGCTGAACATGGGGCATCAGGTGCTGATTTGTCTATGCATGGGCTAAACTCTTTGCTAGGCTTATAAGGGCCTCAGGGCCAATAACCTACTAACTCTCTATGATCCTGTATGATCCTATGATCAATCCAAGCTTTCTCAACTGATCTGTCCTTACTGCCCAGTTTTCTGTACCATACGGTAGTACTGACTGTACTACTGTTTTGTATACCATACTGTTCAGCTTCTTTGGCACTCTTCTGTCATACACTACCCCTGACAATATTAGCCAGTTGGTTTCAGCAAATCCTAGTCTAGCTTTGACCTCCTTATTCAGGCTTTCTGTCTCCTCACCCACCCCTCCCAGATACTTCAACATGTCCCGTTATTTTCTGTTCTATCGCATTTCAAAGCTTTTTCTGATTTCCCTAGTTTGCTGCTGGTATAACTGTGTTATCTATACTCAATTTCATCACATGTGCATTCCGTTTCACATTCCATTCCCCTGTCTTTTCCTGAAGTTCATACTCAGAGTCTGCCTGTAATGCTGCATCATCGGCATACAGCAGCTTTCTTGATCTGTCGACATTTAAACTGTTCTGTATTCACAATATGAAATTCAACACATCAACCATACATATGGTAGGCTCAGCAAGTTACTGAATCACATGCATTTGAAACAGGAAACTGAACTAGTTTTCTTTATCAGTCACTACACTGCATTCCGCATCTACTCACACACCAGAATTAAACATACAAGCACACCAAACATTCCAATATTTTGTGAGGGGAACTCTGTCTGCTATAGTCCCTGATGAGGGGGCTCTGCTTCCACACCCCTTAACTCCACAGTCGCAAAACAGTGACCAATGTAAAAACATCACTGCAACCTTTAAATACATCAAACTGTAAAAAAAAAAAAAGAAAAGAAAACACCCCCTACAGCTGTTGATCTAAAGAGGAATTGATGTATATAAAGATACACACACACACACACACACACACACACACACACACACACACACACACACACACACACACACACACACACACACACACACATGTATTTATAAATGCATATAGAGTCATATTTTCAACCATTGTGTAACTGGAATATAAAACAGACCTTTATTTTCCTGAGTTTGCAGTATAATGAAACATATATGCCAGCCTTGCTCTGCAGTCTGTCAGCCTTTTATACACAGTATCTGTGTAAGTCCAAAGACATTTCTCCACATTACAAAGAGTGTAACTAGATAACTAAAATAGTTCCTGGGCTGAGGACCACAATTAAAATTACACCTTCTAAAACTGGTCCTTCTAGACATCTGTTATGAAACTCCAGAAATCTTTACCTGACACAAAACCCAGGCCAATCCATATTGTGGTCTCCAGTGGAAGTTTCTCCTCCGGGTCCATGAACATCCACTATAAACCTTACTTAACCATGGTGTTGATCTTTATCACGAGGATGTAGATTTAACCAACCCATTTTATATGCACATCCTTCCCAAGAACTGACCCAGTTAAGTTATTAAACAATAATCTTAAACTATAAAAACCTTAGTTCCATGTAATACTCCATGGATAAAATTAAATCTTATAAAATGAGCCAATTACATACATTGAGAACAGTGTTTGCAAATTTTCTCACCTTTATCCATCTAACAGACACATACTGTAAATTCCTAAATTGAGCTCACTGATGTGATGCAGGTTGAAAGTGGATGAGAATTGATATTCTGTATATCTAGGAGACAGTGTGAAAGTATAACTCAGCAAAATATCTTCAATACTTAGGAGGAGGGCAAACTAGAAATGTTGCATGAATCATAATGAGAGTCCTCTGGAAAAAGGGAGGGATTTCATCTGAATCAATGGCAGGCTCATAGTAATCAGAATTCAGTGTAAGGATAGGGCAGCCTTTTGGATCTCAGTTTATGCTTCACAGCTTGTCTATGATGGCAAGGAAAAGAAAGCATTCAGTGACAATTGAGTTGATCTTGATAATGGGAGACCTGAATACTTTCAGGACAAATAGAACTGGATATGAAGAATGCCTAGGTCCACACAGTTGGAGAATCAGGAATAATAGAGTGGCCAACCTGGATTTCTGTCAGGCAGGCATCTTAGTGGCGGGCAACAGATATTTCTCCAAGAAAGACAGAGAGAGAATATATCACATACAAACAGCCAGCATGCAATTCAGGTAGACTTTCTCCTTATTAAGAAGGGTACTTGAGCCAAATCAGAGACTGCAAAGACATCTTTTGTGAGATGGTTGTCCCCAAGAAAAAAAAAACTGATGGCCATAACCAGTTGCAAGCAGTAGCCAGAAAAGGCTGCAAGAGCAATAGAGACTATTCTGAACACCTGGAACTGACTGTCATGAAAGCAGAGTTCAGAGAAATGCTCATGGCTCTAGTACCTCAGGAATATGAGGATCTAAGTAGAGCAGATGAAGAATTCAGTGCCTAAAAACATCACGTGTGGGACTATTTAAAATAACTGCACTAAAACTAGGTATACATACATACAAATATTTCAGACACAAACAATGATGCTCTTCTAGCCTACCAATATACCAAAACAGTTATCCTTATAGTAGGTGTCCAAATTGTTCTAGTACTTGCTTAATGTAATTTGATAGTCTGTTTCATGCATCAGCTATTCTCTCAGAGAACCAATTAGTATACGTCTCATTCCTGTATAGTCATCTACCTAGCTTGTCTGATGATTCCCTGTTACTTTTTGATAACGCCAGAGAATCCCAGAGGTAGTTGTCTGTAAATGCCCTATATACCTGAATAAGTATTTATTAACTTAAATGTCTGTTTAAGAAACTGTATGAGTTCAGATATTTTAGTCTTTCATACCAACTTAAATTTTCACATCCATGGATGCCAGTGGTGTACGTCTGCTGTACTCTTTCCAATTTACTCATGTTTGTTTCCTTATAATGTTTCCATGTCTATTCCATACTCAAGTTTGGGTCTAATGTAACTAACAGCCATGATTTTTGTCATTTCTGATTTCCTACACTTAATAAATCTTTATATACAACCTGTAGTTCTATAATTATCATTAACCAATTGGTTGATATGATTAGAAAAACTCAAAGCTTAATCTACCCACTTACCCAGGTCCTTAAATGAATCTACAGTTTCAATCAGCTTGTGCTGTATTAAATATTCACCTTTCAGTTTATGTCTCCCAAATCTCATATGCTTAATGTTTGATGTATTAATCATCATATTATTTTTCTGTACCTAAATGGTCGATTTAGTCAAGTTCTTTTGCAGGCATGGCCTGTCTGTAAAACATGTATTTATTTTATCCATTTCATCTGCATTGAGACTGTTGAAGACCTCAGATGGAAATGATAGCTCTGAAAGATGCAGCCTAAACAAGTATGGGCCCAGGATAGAGTTGTGCAGGACACTGACTGTAACTATGAATTTCACCTGTTCAGTTGCTGTAAGATATATGTTATATCTTATTTTTAAGCAATGCAGCTGTTAATCTTATCAAGATTGTATTAACTCCTCATTGTTCTGATTTATTGATTGGAGTTTTGTGTATGAGTCCTGTGATGTCCCCACTTTGGGCCAGTATCAAGGAGTGTGAATAATCACCACTGACACTAAAGAGGGATGTTCACTTGGAACAAACATAGATATGGCCAGTATTTCCAGATGCAGTTATCTACATCAAGCACAATTTCCCTTAAGAGCACACAGGTAACACATTCAGTCTGGGTCTGGACTTCTCTATGTGTCTTCCTCCAGGTCCTTAATATGACTCCCCACTGGCACAGCTATAGAGTTGAGACCTCAGCCAAGTGTCCAAGCCAAGTTCTCCAGCAATCTCTCTGTGAAACCAGTGCTTCATGTCCCTGCTGAAAGCATCTGACACACACATCCTCTGAGATTTGATTTCCCACACACCTGGGAAAGGCTGGCATAGATTTACTAGCTATGTCCCCTTCTGCCCAGACTATAACATAGTTACACCACCACCAGACACTTCAAAGCCAACTATTGTAAGGCTCTTGCAAGAGTACCCAATTGAACTGAGTGAAATTAGTTTTAATACAAATGGTAGTTTGAACAACAGCAAGGCATTCAGGTGCTGCCAGAGCTGTCACAATATATATATATATATATATATATATATATATATATATATATATATATATATATATATATATATTCTCAGAGATTAAAATATTCTCTAAAAGACAACATGAAAATACTATCTATTTACAGTAAATACCAGAGTTTCAATCACAGGAAATATTAAATTAACACAAGTGGACAGGTTCACACAGCTACAGAAAAACAATACTTAACTAATCTCACTATTTTCTTGACTTATCTAAAGAATTATTATTCCCTGGTTACTTACTAGAGCAAGGCAAGATGAAAGAGGTGAGGGGTCCTTCTTTGTCAGGTTCCAAAAACAGATTGTAAAGAGACTTCAGTCTTACCTGGTATTAAAATATCATTTTTAGTGATGGATTACAGAATGACATTACATACATCTGTTCATTTGACTTCTGGTTCCCATGCTAACCCCCTTGACTAGAAGCTGTCAGAATTTAGAACATATGTCTTAATAATACACACACACGGAGCCTTGCTAAGATCTGCTACAGCAACCAGAAGTCATAAAACAATTTCAAACCTCTACCCTTTCAGAGTAGCAATTAGTCCATCCCAAAGACAATGCAGAAAACTTCCTAGTACAGACTTTTTGTCTCTGGCTGCATTGATAATGGTAAGATACAATCTTTATGGCCTAAGTCAGGTAATTTAATTTTAAACTGTTTTCAAAGTTAGGTAGATTTAGATTAACCCCCTTCTCTTCCAGTACCCCCTGTTAAAATAAAGGTATGGCCAGTATTAAACAGTTACAATAATGAGTGTATATTTCTTTCTGTTCAGCAGTGCACACTGTTGGTACATTTTTAACATAAGCAGCTTTACAAATAATTTTTTCAACACAAGCATCTGCACAAATCAGTTTGATATTCAAATAACCAATAATTCTTTATTAAATTCCAGCTAGCTTGCTGGCATATGTTACATACCCACTGCCCTTCTTCTCCTGGCATAGCTGGCAATACCTCACATCATCACAGACCCTACCAAATTGTGAAGTTAAGTCTATATAAATTACAGCACAGCATAATTTTTCATTTATAGCTGTTATTATAGATCATTGTGTTGCTTATAGATCTATTTTCAGCATATGCATGCTGATATATGGTTCTGACAATAACTTTTCCAGTACTACCTTCTCTGCTATTTTTCACAACATGAAGTTAGACTTAAGGGACTGTATGACTCTAAGTTTGTCCTGCACTTTTCCCTTAAAGACAGATTTAATAAGCCCATGTCTCCATTCTTGAGGAATCTCCCCATATTTATATTACCTAGTAAATAATAGATATAATGGTACTTTGCATTCTTACTGAATGTTTCTCGGGTCATTATTGATAATTCTGACTCCTACTTGTGCTTTGTTTGGATCAAGTTTGCATAGTTCTTTTTCAGTATAATATAATTTAATTTCAGTATCTGAGGTTACCGGGACAAAGTTATCAACCCATTTGTGCAGCCAAACTACTTTGCATATGATTTTATAAGTATATATAAATATATCTATAATCTGCTGTATCTGAGAATAAATTTTAAAATCTACATGCAGTGTATTAATGTGTATGTCATTACTCCTTTCACAACTTATATTTATATAAAATGGTTTCCGATTATGCTTAATATATTTATATATATATTGTTTAAACTCTTCTTGAACTTGTCTCACAGTGTTTAATTTTTCTGTCCAGCTTGTTTATTTTAGTTTTCAAAGTTATAGTTCCACCTCTTTTCCATTTCTTATATTTTTTTGTCTTTCACCTTAGCAATGTGTCTTATTCTTATGGAAATATATCCTCCTGATGTTGTTTGCCTAAATCTTGATGTTATATTCTTTTTGATTTTTTGCATTCAAACAATTTATCTTTCAAAAGTTTGCATATTGCTTCTGTAGGTTTTCTACTGAACATCTGACTCCAGTTAGTTATACATAGTGAATGTTTTGCTTCCATATAATCTATTAAACTTCTGTGCATTGGATTAGATTTCAGTTTTGCAGAATTATGTACCAACAATTTATCCCCATGATCAGTGTACATCAACGGTGGTAAAACTTGACATGAAGTAACAGTAATTTCTTTAGGAACACAAACAATATTTAATATGTCCCTAGTAGGTATTTTTATAATCTGAAGCAATTATCATTCCTGCACATACATTGTAAATAATTCCATTACTAATGTTGTTGAATCATTATTATTCCAGTCTGTTTCTGGTAAATTTAAGTCTCTAGCCACTATTTTTCTCTCTTGTGTTTCATCCAAGAAATATATGAATCCCTCTAGGTCATCAGCACTTGACTTTGGTGGTCTAGAATTGTTATATTTTCCAGAGTTTTCTTTATTGTCACAGTTACACAATTTACAGTATTGGTGTTATTACTGAATGTGTAATAATCACAGGTCTCATAACTATCTTTAGTATCTGTCATAACACCTCCACCTGCTTTTTTGTTAGAATGTCTGTTACAGTAAAAACATTTATACCCTGACAGAACTGTCTTCCAGTCATTGTTCTCTAACCATTTTCACAAAAACGAATATCAGCTTTATGAGAATGTAGCAAATTTTAAAAATAAAAAAATGATTACTAATGCTCAGAGCATTAACAAGCATCAGGGATACATTGAACATTGAATGTGTGAACTGTTAACTTTTCAACTCAGCAAAAATCCTGTCTTGTGTTTGTCAAATATTGCAATATATCTCCTGGAAAAATTATTTTCCCCAGTCTTGACAAGTGCACACCATCCTGTCTAAACATGTGTGCCCAGAAATTTGGCTTGGATGCTCTACACATTTCCATTTATCTCATGTAGGTATTTACCCAAAAAATCTTTTCATTCACAGTGACTCTCTTTTCTGTACATGATTTGTGAAAAATATGTCCTAACACTTTTACAAACTGTGCTATCTAAGAGGTCTGCAAGTTCCCTACTAACAGTTAGAGAGTCCTTGCAGATAAAAACATTTGTATCAGCATGAATAAAAAGAGCTCCGCACTTCCTAACGTTAAGGTATTCTAAAGCCTTTCTCACATCCTGTATTTTGCTCCTAGAAAACATAACACTATTCAGTGTTCTTTATCTTCTCTGCAAATGCGTCAGTTCCTCTAATAAATGAATCTCCTATTACAAGTATATAATTTCTGACCATATCAGAAGAATCTCCAACATCTAACTCAGTAATATCTGCTCTATCAGTTGTTGCAAAGGAATGATCTTCGTCACCATTAATCTTATTAATCCCACTGTTTTAATAATTAATTTGCAAGCATACAGTAGTTCTCATCCCGGAATGAAAATAATATACCTAAGGAAAGCGGTGGTAGAATGCAGAAGTCCTGGAAGTCATCAAGAGAAAGGATTGCAGGACAAAGTGGGAGAAGAAAAGTTGTACCAAGCTAAGAAGGAATACTAGCTGGCTCAGAGAGTGATCACAGTGGCAAAGAGCAAGGTGTCTACCAGCTTTTGGAAAGTGACTCAGCTGCTGTCATAAACTCTCTTTAGTTGCAAGACCAAGACAGAAAAATAAAGAAGATAGTCATCAGGCACAAATTACACAATTTTATACTCTCTTTTTAGCATTTGCAGTTGTTTTTTGTGCACACAATCTAATGGATTCATTTGTTGCTTAGTAACATTGTTTTAATTGTCAATTACATTAATTGAGATGATGTTTCATTATATAAGATGGAGGCTTTGTGTGTTTAATTTGTCTGAGGAAATGGCCTGTGAGTCGTGAAAGCGCTAACCTCTCTTTTTGGATTATTACAGCTTTGATGTACACCGTGTAGGTCATTGTGCAGTCTTTCATTTATTTATTTAGCTTTCCTTCTGCACTACACTGCACCCTGCCTTCATTTTTATTTCTATATATACAAATTCATAAAGGATGCTGGCAGTAAACTGCTCACCAATCCAGAAGACGTTAAGCGAAGATGGAAATAATACTTGAAGAAGCTTCTGAATGAAGAAATCGCCACAAACATTGTTCTGCTGTAAATGTAACCTGTGATGAAAGAGGAAGGAGTCAAGCTCCCCAAAATCCAAAAAAAAAAAAGAAAAAAAAAAAAGAAGTATGACGTCCATTAATGAAAATGAAGCAGGAAGAAGGGGAAAGTACCAAGTTCAGATTCACAGCAGATTTCATCAAAGATCTTGTGTGTGTTTTACTTTGCAAACTGGATAATGTTAAGTTGTCAATCTCGCCTTCATTCTTGCTTGATGGGTTCGGAGCCGATCCCTCGGCTCCGACTCGGCACTTGCTTTAGCTCGAGAACTCCTTTTACCAGCTCGAGGCAGCCCCATATCCCATGATGCAAGGCAGGAAGTACCCAGATCTCGTTTGCCGCTTCGCTTGGGAGGTCTTCTCTTTACCAGCTCCTGGTAAGTAATTCACATTTGTGACTTTTAAGCCCCTTTTTAGTTAAAAACTTTTTGTTTTGATAGTTTAACTTTAAATTTAACTTTTTCTGACAGAAATCCCTGTCTCTTTTAATTTTTTTAGTCAGTTAATTTCCCTGTCCCATCCCCCCCCCTGTTAGGGTGTGTGTGTTGGTATTTTTTACTAAATACCTTTTGGTATTAGTTTAATTTAATTGGACTGGTGTGTGTGTGTTTTGTTAGGCACCATGTCTAAAGAGAGGGTTTCAGGTTTTAAGAAGTGTGACTCGTGCTGTCAGAAGATGTCTCTGACAGACGGTCACACTTCTTGCCTGTACTGTTTAGGCCCTCTTCACCTGCAGGACTCCTGTGCTATTTGTCACTCCTTCAGCCAGAGAGTCCTGCAGGAGAGAAGGAATAAGTTGATTCTCAGGGGTCTTCTTAAGCCGGAGGGCTCTCCGGCTAAGTCGGCCCCACAAAAATCAACTAAATCTGCCAAGACCCAGGCTTCTGTTTCTAAGCCTGTGGCCTCGGCTCCGACTCGTATAGAGTCGAGATCGGCTCCGGCTGGAGCCAATTCTGGATCCACTAAGCTTTCGGCGCCGATGGCTATCGGTGCCGAATCTGCTTTGACCACTGTGGTGTCGGTTCCGACCGGCTCCGACACCCACGTGGCACGGGCATCGGTGCCGGCTCCGATCGGCTCCGACACCCATGTGGCGCAGGCATCGTGTCGGCTCCGATCGGCTCCGACACCGTTACTTTGGTGGCTGTATCGGCTCCGGCTGGAGCCGATACATCGAGGCGTTCTGCCGGCTCCGGAAATCGGTGCCGACAGGATCAGTAATATCGGCTCCGATGACCCATTCCAGGAAGAGGTCGAGGTCTCCTTCCTTGGAGCCGATACTTTCGGCTCCGGCCTCGCCTCTTCTATCGGAACGGAGCCATCGGAGCCGATCTTCAAGGTCATCCAGGTTGTCAGACCATGACCTAGAGAGAGTGGTCAGTAGATTGCTCAAGTCACAGGTACTGGCCCAAATGCTACACAGTCCGTCTCAGCAGACGACTGTTGGTCCACACCCCGTTACAGTTCCTCCTTCAACTCTACCCCAGAGCTTGGAGTTGGAGTCTTCGGGCATGGTTACTGCTACGGCTGGAGGACGGATACCCCCTTCTGTTCCTTCAGCCCCTACTCTTATCTCCTCTTCCTTAGAGGGATTCGGTGGTCGGGCTTCCATGGTCTCCTCCAAGGGGGTGAGTGGCATCGGACCCTTGTCCGAACCCGCTCTTCCCCTTGGAGCCTCGGCCTTGGTGAGCTCGGCTCCGACATCTGCCTCGGAGACTTCCCTTTCGGTGGCCCCTGGAGTTCCTAGCTCTTCGGAGCGGGGCCTCTCGGACCTGCCTGGGAGGGGAGCATTCGAGGTGATGAAGAGTGTACTGGCCACTGGTATCAGTCAGCAGTCTCTTCCCGTGGCTCCTCCCTCTATTGTACCTGTTGACATCTCTGCCACTTCTCTTGCTACAGGACCCAGAGATCCTCCGCCTCAGGTTTCCCCATTGGGAATTTCCCCCTCTTCCGAGGATTCTCCTGATGTTTCGGGAGATCCTCCTAGGAAGAGGACTTGTAAGAGGAAGCATGTAGACTCCCTGAGTCTGTCACTTGGATACTGACTTTGATGAGTCAGAGGGATCCCCTAGATCCCCCTCTGAGGATGTCTCCTTCTCAGACATCCTAGAACTTCTGAAACAGAGGGGAAACTGGCCCACCAACAATCCCTCTGAGGATGAGTCAGTATACCTAGAGGCGTTTGGATCTCGGCCCTCCACCTCCTGGGTGTTTCCGCCTTTCGACCCCCTTATGCAGGTTATTGCACGAAGGCGTGGACAGCTCCTGACTCTGTAGAGCCAGTCCCTAGGAGGCCTTCTAAATTTATAACTGCCCCTAGTGACAAACAATTCCTTACCAAGGGTGTCCCGCTGATGCCATGGTGGTGGCTGCGGCCACCAAAAGGAACTTGCAGATCCTTCCGTGCCCGTCCATCCTCCTAATAAGGACTCTAGGACCATGGATAGGTACGGCAAGCGGATGTTTTCCTCAGCGACCTTTGCTATGCGTTCGCTGAATTATCTTTGTCACTTCACCAGACTCCAGAGATATCCTGAAGGAGCTGGGAGAAGTAGTTCAGGATCCTACAGCTGCAGGGGCCCAAGAAAGATTGCTTCGCAGCTAGGAACCCTCAATTCCATTGCTAACTCCTCCATGCGGCTAATATCTTATGCTGCTGATGGAGCGAGTAGAGCCGCAGGCACAGGTGTGGCTCTTAGGCGCCAAGCCTGGATGCGGCTATGTGATTTTAGGATCCCTTTAAGGCGTCCTTCACAAATTCTCCCTTTGATGGGTCAGCTTTGTTTGGCCCTCAGGTGAAGGAAACCTTGACCAGGTGTGAGCAGGACGGCAAGACTCTTTCTGCTGTTGGAGTCCGTTTGTCCACCCCTTCTAGGCCTTATCCCAAAGGACAGAAGGGTGGGAAGATGTGGTTCCGTAAATCCCAAGGAGTCACGCCGGATTCACGTGGTCAGTTTACCCCTAGAGGCAGAGGGGTAACAACAACAGACGCCGCTCTAGAGGCAGAGGGGTCCGAAGAATCAGGGCAACAGGGAGTCTCTTCCTGAGAAGCCCTTTCAGCATCCCTGAGGTGTTGCCCGGCTGTCCCTCCTTGGAGGCAGTCGGGAAGATTATCACTGTACCCAGAAGCCTGGCATTCCCTCACTCAAGACAGATGGGTACAGTCGATCATATCCAAGGGTTACATAATTCCTTTCGAGGTAAGTCCCTTCCCCTCAAGTTCCCTTCCAGATGTACCACCCGGTCTAAGGGACATTGCAGAGTTAGAGATCGCAAAACTACTGCAAAAAAGAGCCATTCAGCCAGTCACAATAGACCATTCAGAGCCCGGAATCTACTCAAGGTTCTTTTTGGTCCCCAAAAAGACGGGAGACTGGAGACCAATATTGGATCTCAGCAGACTCAACAAGTCTGGCAGGAAGACAAGATTCCGAATGGTCACTCTTCAGTCAATTCTGCCCTTCTTACAGAAGGACAACTGGATGTGCTCAATAGATCTTCAGGATGCGTACTATCACATCAAAATTCACAGACGCTCCAGGAGATTTCTCCGCTTTCGGCTGGGGTCCAGTCATTTCCAGTTCAGAGCCCTGCCCTTTGGTCTCACTACAGCCCCCAGAGTGTTCACCAAATGCATGGCAGTGGTCACGGCTCACCTGAGACGTCAAGGATTCCAGGTGTTTCCGTATCTCGACGACTGGCTCCTGTCAGCCACCACCAGGCATCAGCTTATACAAGCCAGGGATTACACAATAGACCTTTGTTCTCATTTGGGCATCTCAGTCAACTACGAAAAGTCATCCTTATCGCCCTGCCAGTCTATTACCTTCATAGGCAAACTTAAACACTGTTCGGATGTCAGCTACCCTTACAGAACAAAGAGTTTCAGACATTCAGACTCATGTCAGGATCATTCTGGCCAGCAAGAAGGTACAGGCCAGAATGGTTCTAAAGGTGTTAGGTCTTATGGCTGCGGCCATCACTCTTCTTCCCCTGGCTCGATTCTACATGCGCCTCCTTCAGTGGATGCTGTTCACACAGTGGTCATACCAGCAACTCCCAATGCGTCACCAGATTCTGGTGACACAAACATGCAAAGAACATCTTGCTTGGTGGATCACATCGTCTCAGGTTCACCAAGGCAGGTGCTTTGTATCTCCGTCCCCGATAGCCACTGTCACCACGGATGCCTCCCTGATCGGGTGGGGGGGTCATTATCAGGGCAGGATGGTTCATGGGACGTGGCAACCGTTCGAGTACCATCTGCACATAAATGTCCTGGAGATGAGAGCAGTGCTTTTAACGTTGCAAGCCCTCAACGACTTTCTTCCCGTAGGGACAATTGCAGTCCACACAGACAACATGTCTGTAGTTTGGTATATCAACAAACAGGGCGGAACCAAGTCCTACCCCTTGTGTCGAGAAGCGCTCAGACTATGGCAATGGGCGATCTCCTCTCATCGGTTTCTGGTAGCAATGCATATCCCTGGGAAAACCAACATTATAGCGGACAGATTGAGCAGAGCTATTCTCATGCCTCACGAGTGGTCTCTCAAGCAATCCATAGCGGAAGAGATTTTTCTGGAATGGGGTCGTCCATGTTGCGATCTTTTGCTACTCCCCAAAACAGCAAATGTCCAGACTTCTTCAGCCTCTTCCCTCTATCAGGCCATCCCCCCAGAGACGCTCTGACCCAGGATTGGCCCCAGGGACTTCTTTATGCCTTCCCTCCTTTTCCTCTGATCCCTCAGGTGATCCAGAAAGCTACCGTTTTGAGAGCCAAATTGATTCTCATTGCCCTTACTGGCCTCGACAAGTTTGGTTCCCGTTCCTCCATCATCACCTTTTGGTGCAGCCGTGGCATCTGGATCCAGTGCCAGATCTACTGATTCACCAATCCGGTCAGCTGCACCGGTCAATCCCTTCTCTCAACCTCACAGCATGGTTGCTCCACTTCCTTCCTTAGCCAGGCTTCCTTTGATCTCTAACCCAGTTAGAGATATCATAGTAGCTTCACTAAAATCCTCTACCAGGAGGATTTACACAAGCAAATGGAAACGTTTCTCTTATTGGGCTAAGGCCCAAAATATTGATCCTTTTACTGCCCCTGTTCAGGCAGTTCTGGACTTCTTAGCAGAGATTTTCCATGCAGGCTCCTCTTCTTCCACAGTCAGAGTTCAGTTGGCTGCTATTTCTAATTTTCATGTCGGGTTAGCAGATCATAATATTATGTCCCATAGGCTCTGCAGGGCCTTTTGAAAGGAATTTTCCTACTAAAGCCTCCAATCAGGAATCCTCCTCCTCAGTGGGATTTAAATTTAGTGCTGACATCCTTGATTCTTCCCCTTCGAGCCAGCTGTTTCTTGTTCCTGAAATATCTTTCTTGGAAAACTTTATTCCTAGTGGCTATTACATCTGCCAGGAGGGTGTCTGAACTTCATGCTCTTTCGGTTCGACCCCCCTATTTGATTTTTCACAAAGACAGAGTATCTTTGAGAACTAATCCATCCTTTTTACCTAAGGTCGCTTGAAAAACAATCTGAATCAATCTATTGATCTCCTGTATTTTTCCTAACTATTCAGATAGAGCTGAACAAAAGCTACATTATCTTGACGTCCACCGTCAGCTTAGATATTATTTGGACAGAACAAAAATTTAGAAAATCTGATCAACTTTTTGTTTCCTATGCGGATAATAAAAAGGCCTTCCTGTTTCTAAAGTGACTTTGTCCAGATGGCTTTCTTCGGTCATCACTGAAATTTATACGATCAGGGGAAAACAGCTGTGCTCAAAACCTAAAGCACATTCAACTAGGAGTTTAGCTACTTCTACAGCTTTTCAAGCTAGACTGCCTTTAGACACTATTTGTGCAGCGGCCACTTGGGCCACTCCTCACACTTTTGTTTCCCATTACAAATTGGACTTGGCCTCCAGGGACAGAGCCAGTTTTGGCTCTACAGTCCTCAAGAGTTTGTTCCATTGAGCCACCCAGGATAGAGGTGCTAGGGACGGTCCCATCAAGCAAGAATGAAGGCGAGATTGACAACTTAACATTAAGAAGTTATGTACCTACCATAACGTTCCATGTTAGTTGTCTTCTCTCGCCTTCTTTCTTGCGACCCTCCCTCCTTCCCCCTGGCCTGGACAGACCTTGTATAAGAAACTATAATGCTAAAGACCATTCAGACCTGGTCCTTTTTCCATTTGTAAGTTTCTTCTTCCTTTGGGAAGTATTGTTTATGCTTGGTGTTATTGCCCTTTTGTCAACAAACGAGATCTGGGTACTTCCTGCCTTGCATCATGGGATATGGGGCTGCCTCGAGCTGGTAAAAGGAGTTCTCGAGCTAAAGCAAGTGCCGAGTCGGAGCCGAGGGATCGGCTCCGAACCCATCAAGCAAGAAAGAAGGTGAGAGAAGACAACTAACATGGAACGTTATGGTAGGTACATAACTTCTTATTATCAGACCACATGTTTATTCAACAAGGATATTGCAGGAGATTCCTGATGAATTAGATTAAGGGTCTAGTGGAACAGAAGCAATGCTCCCTTTCCCTACTGTTAAAAGACTTGGATATGCATTTGGGAGATAAATTCCAAAAGTGGGACGACCTCAAGAAATTTTGAGAGAATATCAGTGAAAAGATGTAGGCATTGTGGAAATATGGTAACAGTACTTATCTGAAAAATATAAAAGATTGTCTGAATTGCAACAAATGGGTAAGCAGTGTAATAAAACTGTCAATAGCAGGTTAAAGATTTAAAAGATAGAACTGTTAACTGTCTGTTAAAGGTCTGTGACTGTAAAACTACAACTAGGCCTTAACAAGTTTATCTTTAAAAACTGAGCCAAAATACAAAAGATAATGGCAAGAAAACTTAGCAAAAAGTTGAGAAGGGAGTACTAAAAATGAGACACCTTCTGAATGGTGCAGTCTATACAAACCCCAAGGAAATAGAAATAATAATTATAGGAATTTTATCAGGATTTATGTAAGAAGCAGAAGGTAAGGAATGATTGGAAGCAAGCAGTTGGGAATTTCTGTTCAGGATAACAATGTCAAAATTGGAAAGGTGGGAAGTTGAATCTCTTATGAGAACAATGGAGAAAATAACATCTCACATTAAAAAGCAGGAGGAGGTATGTTACTGGGCTTGCTGGAATCCCAACTGAGCTATAGAAAGAAAGAATACATAAAATCATGGAGGTATGGTACATAGAAAAAAAGGAGTGCTTACACCTGGACAGAGAAAAAGAAAAAGGCAATTCTCCCTATTGCTTCTTTAGAAGGGTTATAAGAGGCAGTTAGGTTCTGTATATTGGGAACAGATGAGAGTAAGGCAATCTATAGTAGAATGGAAACCAGAAAGAATATGTTTGGTTTTAGGCACAGGGATAAAATATTAAACTGATTTAAAATGGGCAATAATTAAGCATAGCAAAGAAAATATATCTAAAGCTAAATTTATTCTGAAGATTTTACAATTATAGCTAGAGGTAAGGAAAGACGCACTAGAGGTGTGTAGGTTAATTAGCAGGTTATAGAAGTATCTATTTAAACTAAGTGCAGCAGAAGCAATAAAGTTAAGGGAGGGTGGGAAGCTCTCCTGGAACAGAGATCAACATACAGAGAATGACAAGAGATATGTCTCATGACTCAGTGGGTAACTATATCTAGGAAATTTAAAACTTTTGGATGGAAATGTTGTACAAGCACTATTAAACATGACACCAGGCTGGGTCAGATATTTGCAGCAGAGCACTAGAATTGTTGGATGTATGATAATGGCCACATGGGAGACATACTGTATAGTCCTGCCCAGAAATTGAGAATTTTACATTATATTTACATGATTTTTTCAGGGAATTCTGATCAAGCAGTTTATTTTATAAAGCAGGTTCGCAACAAGTAAATACAAACAAGTTGACAAAATACTGACTGAGAAATTATGCTTTGTTTCTAAAAAAGTAACTATGAACTGGACATTTCATAACTTCTCAATATGACAATGTGACAGCTATAATAAATATGATTAAAGATATGGAAACAAGGGGCACACATTAATCAGGTGCTGGAAGAAGAAATGGCAGCAGTGGGAACAGATAATAAATAAAGAATGATGAGGAATTTGGGTTATCTAGGACATCCTCGTAGGAAAAGACATACACCAGGGCTCAGATCTGAGCCCACTCCTCTTCATACTGGTGAAGGACTACAGCAACAAACAAGTCAGATTGGACAGTTCAACAAATTAAATGTTAGCAAATAATAGGAAACCACAGGGGAAAACTGAAGGCACATAGGATGAAACTGAATGCAGATAAAAAAGTGGCCATGGCAGCAAATGGATGAAGTCGAAGAAGCTGAAAATTAATATAAAATGTAAATGAGGAGGTCAAAACTAGAACCAGATATGTCAGAAGCTGAAAAGTAAGGTGAACAAAACGGTGGTATAATCAGTGCTCTGTATGGCACAGAACCTGGGCAATGAAGGCAGGGAAGCTGAAAAAGTCAGAGATGATATAAATGAAGTGCCAGAGATGAGTGTTTGGATACACACTGAGGGACAGACAGAAAAGTGCTAATACCAGACATTAAGCCAAAGTAAGAACAGAGTGCTGTGATTTGGTCATGTGCAGGAAAGCACAAGATAATTTGGGTTTGGGAGAGACAGGAAGAAGGCATGAGAATGTCCAGCCAAGAGCTGGATGGATTAACCTGGCCATGACTGTCAGAAGAAAATGAGTAAAATAGGGTGGATGATTAGTCCTATTTGTTAATCAGATAGGCCCAGTGGGCACACAGCCCCTTTTCAGGGGTATAATGAGAATGCTGTCTGGTTAATGACTTGCTCAAGGTCACATAGTAGAAAATGAGGACCGAGGGAATCAAACCTTCTTATGTTTAAAGAAGGTGCTTTTCAGCTGACAACACTTAAGCTCTTCACCAACTGCCAAGACTAAGGATGATGATGATGATGACGACGATGATGATGATAATGACGATGATGATGATGACGACGATGATGATGATGATGATGGCTTCTTCCCTTCAAATATGCATGAACAGGCTCCTTCCTTCTAACAGATGTTCTTGTATCTTCCAAAAGGTGCAGCACTTATTCACTTCTCAGAACAGAGCTACTGGAATGCCCCTCAGGTTTAGCTAATTAAGAGGGTTCCCAGTGGAAGTTAGAGAAACAATTCTTCAACTTTGTAGCGTGACCGTGATGGGGTAAATATGCACTATGACAGGCACTGCTGAATGCTGGGGGATTCCAGATTATTTAAGGTACTCCGTGATCTCAGAATTAGTGTGCTCAAGTAGACAGGGTGTGGTGGTGCCGCTCTCCCATGTCAGGTGTACAGAGACACTTGCACCCTGAAAAAATGCTTTCATTTGTATTTTGTATTCATTTTGCAAGTGTAAAGTTTGCCTTTTTAATGTTCAAATCACACTTTAATTTTTTGAGTTACAGAAACAGAAGTATGCTGTCTCAATTTCCATTAGGCCACTGAGTCATGCAGACTCAAGTCAGTGATTTGATTGTAAATTGAAATCTTGGAAGTGATTCCAAAAAGCAGAGTCAGGATAGAATAAATGGAAAAATCGTAATAAATCTCTTTCAAACCCGTGACTGCATAGCACTTACTCAGCATCCAGGATGTCTCTTACACTCAGCTGCTATTTACACACACACTTGCACTCACTTCTTCACAGACAGCATTATTACCTTGAAACTATATAGACATCTTACTTGTTTTATAGGTTCATAGGTGTTTACTAGGTTAACAATTAGCCATGCATTCCAAATCTCTGACAAGTTCTAATACCCTTGATAAGTGTATGCATGGGCTCAGGAGATGAACCATTTACAGGCTACCTGTGTCCAGTAGAGACATAGGTGCCAAACCAAGGATGAATTTTTGGTTTCCCATCCAATTGTCCAAGTTGCCCTTGAATTGGGTTAGGGATGAACTCTGCTTCACATGGATGTTCCATGGACGGGGATGTCTCTGTATGTATCTTATCAGCTTTTATATACATCTGGATAAACCCACAGATGACATCTTACTAACATTTATGTATGTATCTGGATAAACCCTCTGATGGCATCTTACTAGCTTTTATATATATCTGGATAAACCTTCAGATGAGATCTTATTAACTTTTAAGTATATTTGGATGAACCCTTAGATGACATCTAAATAACTTTTACATATATGATAAAACACAAAGTCACCAAACTAATACGAAAACACACAAGGCCGAAGTCCAAGCACCTCTGCGACAGTGTTCAAATGTTGAAATAAAAGGAATCACAAGTTGAAAAATATAAAAACACCAAGTATTTAATGATTCCAGTAACAAAGAAACAGTTAGTGCTTTCGTTTGAACAAGTTTCAAACTTCATCAGACAAACTATTCTACATGCATTCACCTTAAATACCCTAACATTTACTTCTATTAGTTAAAAACAGTGTCAGTCGTCATGATGTACAGCTGAACATAAAACTGTTGCCTCATATAAACCAAAAGCTGTCAACACTACATTAAAAACAATTTAATACAACTAATATTCAAAAAGGGTATATATGTATGTATATTTAAATATGTATAAGAAAGCATAAATTAATGTCTAAAACTGTATGTTGTTGCCAGTTCTCAAACAACCTTATTTTTGTTGATTTAAAACCTTTTTTCTTTCAAGTGCTTTTAGTTTCAATATGGCCGAGATAACGGCTAAGTCAAAGAATCTATGAGCATGACTACGCTATTAGGAAAAACAATCTGAATAATGCATTGGCCAAACATATTTCTGACAATGTAAACCATAAATTTTCCTTTGTAGTAATTGATCAAGTCACTATTGATGAAAAGAAGCCTTGGGGTTTGCAGTTAGAAATAAATGAGCTAAAATGGCCAATCTGCTTTCAAGCAGAGAGTTGGTCTGGCATCAGTGTTCGCACTTCTATCTCGGCCATGTTAAAACTAAAAGCACTTGAAAGAAAAAAGGTTTTAAATCAACAAAAATAAGGTTGTTTGAGAACTGGCAACAACATACAGTTTTAGATGTTAATTTATGCATTCTTATACATATTTAAATATACATACATATATACTCTTTTTGAATATTAGTTGTATTAAATTGTTTTTAATTTAGTGTTGACAGCTTTTGGTTTATATGAGGCAACAGTTTTATGTTCAGCTGTACATCATGATGACTGACACTGTTTCTAACTAATAGAAGTAAATGTTAGGGTATTTAAGGTGAATGCATGTAGAATAGTTTGTCTGATAAAGTTTGAAACTTGTTCAAACTAAAGCACTAACCATTTCTTTGTTACTGGAATCATTAAATACTTGGTGTTTTTATATTTTTCAACTTGTGATTCCTTTTATTTCAACATTTGAACACTGTTCCAGACCTCTTACTAACTTTTATGTATTATATTTGGATAAATCCTCAGATGACAGCTTTCTAACTTTTATCCATATATCTAGATAAATCCTTTGATGACATCTTACTAACCCTACAGTCCTCACTTCCACAGATGGAGTGCACATTTGTGAATGTAATACTATACATGAAACAAACAACTTATTTATACAGTACTTACTCTGCCTGTGGTTCTTTTTACTACTGGCCACTAACACATCAATATCCCCACAATGTTGCCTTATTTCCCTTCCCAATCATCATGCACTCAACATTCCCATATCCACCTCTCCAGTTATATTCCCTTCCTCAGCTTAATCTCCTTCACCTTTCCATATCACTTTCCCTAGTTAATCCATTCAACCTTTGTATATTTATTCATATGCTATTTGGTAACCAGGTGAGTGGGCTGGGCCAAATACCCTTTTCAACCATAACCTGTGCGCAAAGGCAAAAAATAAAAACACAATACAGAAAGTATAAAATGTAGTATTAAAGTACATCTGTCAGTACAGAGAAAATAAAGTATAAAGTCCTTTTTTCTGTACAATGTGATTAAATACAGTATAGTGAAGTGCATGCACAAATATCTACAGAAAAGAACAGAATGGAATTTCAGTGGTGCAGTCAGTACTGATTGCTACATGCAGTAAATACACTATGTACACAATAAATAATTGTCAGTAAGGAGGGAAAGGTTATCTAAGCACAGAAGAATTATACACTTAAGGTGAATTGTTCCTAATGCATGTACGCACTTCTACTTTGTGAAGATATTCTGAGATCATCTTTTTTAAACATAAGAGAGAGGTTTCAGGCATTACCTCATAAGGAAGTTTGTTCCAGAAAGTAGGGCTCAGTGTGGAGAAGGCACATTCTTCAATAGCTGTTCTAAAATGGGGGCTGATAGGGACTTTTTTTAAGGCATGGTTCACAGGTGAATACTATAGTAATTACCCTAAAGGGACATTCTAAGCCTAGCCAATAATCTGAGGACTGAATCAAACCCTATACCCTATGTTTATGAGGTGAAGACCTTAACCATTATACCAAACCCACCCACTTGGTCTATGGAGGGTAGCTTTGTTTGTACAGGCAGGCAATAACCCTGTCTTTACATTTTAAATAAAGGTGTGTCAAGAAGGAAAGTTGATCTTCCTGCTACTAGGAGCCATTTCAGGTTCTTTAGAATATTACAGTGGTGAGAACAAGAGTCTGCAGTAAGTGTGAATCTGCAGATTTTATTTTCAGCAGTCTGTATTCTCTGTGTGTTAGAGATGTTGCTACCTATGGGTGCTGTGGGATAATGGTTGTTGGTATGGACATGAAGTGGTCTGCTTTCAAGGTAAAGTAACAGGAACCAGACTCCATACTGAACTTGGGAATGAGCAAGTTTTTGGTCAAGGTTTTGTGAGCTGCTGGAGTAAGGAGATTAAATATTTAATCAAGTTTTAGCTCTGCAAGGACTTTATTTGTGATGTTGTCTGTGTGCAAGGTGAAGGTAAATGATTGGGTGAGGGTCAGTCCTAGGTGTCTGCATTAAATTAGTTGGGAGATAAGATTATTTATAATTACCCCAAATTAAAATATCTGGAAGATAAAGTCATTTGCAGGAGGAGGAGAATAGCACATCACTGTTTTCTAAGTGATTAATAAGTAGATGGTTGGATTCTGATCAGTGGTAGCTAAGTCTGAAAGTTAGTGGAGCACTTATTATGAAGAAGTATGCTGTTAGCATACAATATGACATCGAATGCGGGGAGATCTGAAGAGATGTTGTTAGTGATGTGGGATAATGGTTGCTGGTATGGACTAAAACTTTCTGCTTTCAAGCTAAAGTTTTGAACCACTTATTCATATTGTAACTGAAATTAAGTTTTGCTATTTTGTTGACAAGTAGGTTTACAATTTTGTATGCTCTAGTCATGTCAGTGAGTAAATTAAATCTAAATATGAGGTAAAATATAATTTAACAAAGGAGCAGTGGTTAGCCTTCAAAGAATTGTGTAATAATAGTGAATTAGTTGTGAAGCCTTCTGATAAAGGGAATAAAATTATAAACAGTATTTTAAAATGTTATGACCATCTTAATAATGTGGGAGTATATGAGAGATGTGCTATTACTAGTTATAATGATGCACTTGAAAATTATCAAATTTTATTGAATAAGGGTCTTAGGTTAGGATATTTTAACAGAATTGATGTTGAAAACAGTTCTATGCATGGTTATAGTTTGGCAACATTTTACTGTTTACCCAAAGTACACAAAGGCCTTGACAACTTAGTAGGACGTCCTACAGTTGCAGCTCATACATAGTTTCTCCATAATATAGGATTATTTTTACATAAATATATTTTACCTTTTGTTCAAACGATTCCTTCTTATATTCAAGATACACATGATTTCTTGGACAAAAGTCCAACTATTAGATGGAAGGATAGTTGCATTGGTTAACTCTAGATGTAAAGAGTTTGCATGCTAGTATACAACATGCACATGGAATTCAATCTTTATATTATGTTTTAGGGGATAGTCCTCTTTCATATTTTGTTATAGAAATAGTTGATTTTTGTCTTGAAAATATTTTTTTTATATTTAATGAAATATTTCATCAAATTCAGGGAACAGCTATGGGGGCACATTTTGCCCCATGTATGCAAACCTTACTATGGCTAAGTTTGAATTAGAGTATATATATTCATCTAATTTTTAAAAAAAATGTTATTGTATATTATTGTTATACAGATGATTTGATTTTTATTTCTGAAGGGGGTAATAACTTAGTATAGGGTTTTGTTTGTGGTTTGCATAATAATTGGTTTCATTTTGAATTTGATGGACTGCAGCAGGGGAAACAAGAAACTTTTCAGACCTTATTCTGACTGAGACAGGAGCTGGAAATATTAATACCTCCATCCATAGAAAGTTGGAAGGGGGAGGTATATTTTTACATGGTAAGAGTTGTTACCCCTTACATTTTATTTCCTCTTTACCTTATGGTGAATTTTTTACGTCTCCATAAGTTTTGTAGCTTGGATCAGGATTTTAATAGAGAAGCACAATATACATCTAAAATGTTTTTGAGTAGAGGTTATAGTAATGAAGATGTACAGGATGGTCTAGTAAGGTTATAGCACAGAGAAATGGTTCAGTTATAGTGGAGAGAAAATTTTGAAAAATAGAACATATAATTGTGATATAAATAATTTTCCATTTTGCAAGTACAATATGGTTTTAAACTCAGGAGGGTCAGAACAGCAAAATGACGATAAAAAGGTTTATTTTATTGCACTCTATAATGTTTTAAGTGAACAGGTGATCAAATTGTTATGTTATTTTTGGCCTATGCTTCTTCAAGATAGTAAACTTTCCCATAAGATTGCTATGTATCCCTGTATTTCCTTTAAGAAGGGATGCAGTTTAGCTGACATGTTAGTGCATAAAAAATAATTTTTCCCACTTATCAGATAGGGAGCCAGGTGTCTATTTTAAGGGGAAATTTTTTATGTGGCAATTGTTCAGCATACAAACATATAGAAAATTTTACTTATATCTGTGGTATTAGTTTTTGGGGAGCTTTTTCATGTGGCAATTGTTCAGCGTACAAACATATAGAAAATTTTGATGTAAAAAAAGTAGCAGCAAAGTCCTACCAGAGGGATAAGTGTAGTACCAAAATGAAGCACCACAAAGCCAATAGCTGAGATATAAATCCAGAAAATCAGGTACGACAGCCCAAAGCAGATTGTTGGCATAAATTATTTATTGTGTTAGCGCTTTCACGGCTATCCAAGCCGCTTCCTCAGACACATAGAAAACACAAACATTACTCAATTTTTAAAAAAGTCAACAACCAATAAAAAAGCACATTGGTGGGTGTGGGGGGCATAGCCCCCCACCTTGCTTGTTTTATATTGTATTTTACCAAAAACTTCAAAACAATACATTTTAAACAATAGACATGCATAGTTGCAACACCAATGACTAATTCTCTCCAGAAGACAATATGTACTCAAACTAAGAGGGGAGCTATGCCCTCCACACCCCCAATGTGGGTGGGCTGTGCCCCCTACCCTAACTAGGGCAGTGTAGTAGTGCACCTCACAGCAAGAGGTTCTCCGGTTTGATTCTCAGCTGGGGTGCCTTGTGTGTGGAGTCTGCATGTCCTCCCTGCGTTCGTGTGGGTTTCCTCCTGGTGCTCTGGTTTCCTCCCACGTTACAAAGACATGCATCTGGAACATTTCTCCCTGGGCCCCTGCTGAAAATTGGCTTTGTTCCAAGTCAGACTTTCCCGGTTAACAAATGTTAAATAAAATAAATAAAAATAACTATATATACTAACTCCAAGATCGCACTACAGTGTGGAAAAGGGCATATACCTTTTACTTGCCTTACAGTACTCTACACAGTGACATATATACTAACTGCAGTTCAGTAAAATGAGATTCAGTGAAATGAGTGTTCAGTAATCTGAGTTTTCAGCAGAGTGATTGGGGTGAAATGAAAGTCAGTGAAATGAGATTCAAGGAAATAAAGAAGACCCATATATATATATATATATATATATATATATATATATATATATATATATATATATATATATATATATATATATATATATATATATATATATATATATATATATGAATTAGTGATGGTATTGTACTCCTTGAAGGCAGCTTTGCAGAGGCACTAGAGGTATTAAAGGCTTTTTTGTTTTTATTCTGTATATGTGGTGGTTGTCATAATACATTTGTTTGCTTTTTTTGTTTTCTTTCTCAACGAGGGGTGTACTTGGTGAAGGTGATCTTTGTTTTTGTAGGCTAGTCAGGCCCTCTCTCTCTCTCTGTTTCCTTAGGTTCTTAATGTCATTAGTCTGTTAAGGACATCTTCCTCTTAGTCTATTATTTTTGGAATGTAGACAGTGTGCTAGTGAAGAATGAAAGAGCTGCTATTGGGTCTTCCAAGAGAGAGATAGAGGTGACCCGTCTAGAGCATTCAGGTGTTGATCCAGAGTCGTTAGTTTATGCTGGGAAAAGGTTGGACAGTGACTATAGCTTTCTGGATTAAATGGACCAAAAGGATAGTTCAGGGCAGTGGTCACTTAGATGTCATGATAATGACGTCTAAGAATAAATGATTTCCTGAGTGGGGGTTGGACCTTGAGGGATGCTTCATTAGCATTACTAGGTTATACTGTTCTATCATTTAGTTGAGCTATTTGACCAATCATATAATACCACCAACCATTCATTGGTCAGGTCTGTTATCAAACAGAATATTATAATTAGCTTGAATGAATGGAGAGGGGCAGAAATTGCCTTTCAGCCAAGTCTCATTTGCTAGATATGGGTTATCTGTGGTGATACAGCCTTTTAAACTTGTCCATTTATTGCTTATATTGTAGGCTATTCTGAGTTTTTTTTTTCTGGAAATGGTATTATTTAGGCTAGAGGCATAAAAAGGGCTTACTTGTTACAGAGCACCTAGGTCTTAGCATACTTTTCATAGCTCCCTGTGCTCCATGCTGCTGAGCTGGCATTCTGATGCAACAATTCCATCTCGCAGATTATAGCACTACCTCTTTTCCCAAAATTATAGTTTAACTCATTGCATCCAAGATGCCTCCAGGTGCTTCTGCAGTTACATCCTACCGACACCTCTATGTGCCAAGTATTGCTTGTTCATATTTGCATCAATAATTCCAAAAACATGCTGTGTAAAAAGTATTCAAAGATTTCATCTTAAGGCTTACACATTGTCAAACTCAACTGTATTGATAGTTGACCTATGTCTAGTGCAGGTAAATAGATATTAATTGTTGTTCGTATAATATTTATATTGCCATAAATTTCATGTTTTCTAAATATCTCAGTGACCAGGGAACACAGACAGAATTGCTTAGCCTAATAGAAAGCTCTGAGCTGAGTTAGATGAACAAAATGTTGCTGATAGCATATGTTTGACTAAAGTGTTTGTTGAGATAGTGTAAGTTGGAACTAACTTTGGGCAGCAAGATGCCAGAAAATCTTCTTGGGCTAGGCTTATATAGGCTCCAGGGCCGTTAGCATAGCACACACCTATGAACCTATAAATATTACAGATTTAATAGAATACTACCACTCTAAAAACAGTTTGTGCTGAAGTTTGCCATTTACATTTCTTTAGTAACACTTATGATTCCGGAAAATTAAAATTTTTTTTGAAATGTGAGGACTTAATTTGATTCTATCAAAAAGCAAAGGCTCCACCCATTGGACGTTACAGCACAAACGGCCAGACCGCCATTGGAAGGAATGCATTAAAGCTAAACCCTGATATTTTTTCTTAGCTTTGCTCAGTAATCTTGCATTTTCTTCATACTTTCTGGAGACCTGTTTAGTGTCAACTGGTAAATGTATTCTCAAGTGTTTAGCTTTTGGTTCATAAGTCGGTACTAGGCTATTGGCCCTAGGGCCTATACAAGCCTAGCCATAACAATTCCCTGGATATTTCTTCCCACAATATTTACTACCCTGGGTACTCCTCCCTGCAGTTCTAGTGCTTCTCTCACGGAGTGTTCAGTATAAACTGGCACCAGCCTATGCACTTATAACTAGCTAATTGTTTTCCTAAGAAAGATAGAGGTTTCCTTCTAGTCTCTACAATTACAGATGATGTGAAGACATGATTGAGCTCTCAGAAAATGCCTGTGTCCTGTATGAACCTAGCCTTGAGTAGCATTCTACCCTTACCAGGAGTTACTCTGATATATGAACAAAAGATTATTGAGTTCAATATCTAGCTTAGCTGGTGGGGGTATAACATATATGACATGGGTCCATACTCATCAGGTACACTGTATGGGTCAAATGGACTCCATACTCATTAGGTAGGTGGTGTGGGCTGAAGGGACTCCATACTTGTTAAGTAGGTGGTATGAGCTGAAGGGACTCCATACTTGTGGGCAGCTTGGCTTAGCTTACCAAGGATGGCCTGCATCTCTCCACTAAGGCGTTCTAAACCTTCCACATAACTAAACAGAATTTGGATAACATTAAGGTAATTCTAGAAACACTAAAAGTTCTATTCCCTACCCTGGAAAACATTGATATAACATTGAAAGCACTCTTCAGTGCCTACCACATTTTCTCCATATTCTTAAATAAATCACTTCATTAACTTGCCTAACAAGTCTGGAGATGACCTGGAACTCTTCCATGGCCAACTTGCTATTAACAAAGTCTTACCCATACCATCTACCGAATAAGTAAGGAGTCCCTTCAGTCCATACCACCTACCTAGCGAGTATTGAATCCATTAAGCCCATATCACCTACCTAACGAGTATGGAGTGCCTTCAGTTCATACCACCTACCTAATGAGTACAGAGTCCATATATATTAAGGCATGCAACATTATCCAAGCAGGCAGACTTCAACTACTCCTCCATAAACTGGGAGACATGTACATCCTCATACATTTATGCCAAGAGATTTCTGGATTCATCAGTACAACCTTCATATACCAGTTAGTCTGCATCCCAACCAGGGGTGATAAAATCCAGGGCTTAGACCGTAATAATATGGGGCAGCTTTGCTCCCCACCAATTGCAACTTCCTTCCTGGTCAATCACGTTCACCAAAAGACTGAAGCAGGAAGCATGTTCCAACACCTTGATATTCTGAGAATATGCAAAAGCTAATCCACTGATGACTTCTTGTCTTTTTTGATGACCTACTACTGATGTGGAATCCTTCACTGCCAAATGCTATGCACATGTAAGTAGTTATACAGCTGCAGTGGTCCCTCTCAGGAATAAATATAAGTCCAAATTTAAAAATAACCCTCATTGATGAAAAACAAATATAAATAGGCTCTAGAATTAAAGAAAAAAAAACTGATTGCATAGAAAAATAAATCTAACTCTCAAGATGCCAAAAACACTTTTGCTAAACTAAATAAAAAACCTTGGACCCTTGGTCAAATCAGCCAAAGCCAGATTTGAGAAAAAAGTAGCATCCCATGTGAAGGATGACCACAAAGCCTTAAATTATGTTAAACTTCTCAGAAACAATGCCCAACACTGTAGTGATAATAATTAACTATACCACATTCTTTGATCTACAGGACATATACAATCAACTACTGGACAAATTTAGCTCAAACCTCACCCCAACTTCCCACCAGTCTTCTCAGATCACATTCCTTTTGCCACCCCTTAAATCTCCCAAGAGCAAATTCTCAATGTTCTAAATAAGGTCCAAAATACTACCCCTGTGGGTCAGATAACATACCAGACTGCCTAGTGGTCAGCCTGAAACATGATTTGTTAGATAATCTATGGAAGCTACTCAATATCAGTCTGAAAATCAGGTTTTGTACTGGATAACTTCAGGACATTGCACAAAGGTGGGGCTTCAATGGGCCCAGGTAGTTATAGACCACTAAGTCCGACTAGTCATATCTGTAAGGCTATAGTAAGGATCCTCGTAGAATTAATAAATAAGGTTATATGTAACATACAGATGCCTGACCCAGCCCAGTTTGGAGTCATCAAGGTTCGGTCCTGCCTACTCAACATAACTGACTTCTTTGAAAAGGTTACTGAAGCAATGGACAAGGGCAGATTAGTGGACATTGCGTATTTGCACTTTACAAGGGCATTCAATACCATCCCATACTCTGGTATTGTAGAAAAACTCCCAATCAAATGCCAGTCCTTATGTAGCTCTTTAGGTAGCAAAATGGCTCATAAGCAGAACCCAGGAAATGAGTGTGGGTGGCACTACCTACTCCAAAACACTGGTCATTAGTGGTGTACCCTGGGGTTCAATCATTGGGTCTCCTCTTTCACATTTACTACTCAGAGGTCAAAGCTAATGTTATGGGTTTATGGATGACCATGTTTGCAGACCACACCAAGATCCTCCAAGAGGGCCTGTCCCAAACAATCAGCTGGTGTCAAACCATGGACTAAAACTAAACTCGAAGAAATGTATAATCATATTCTTTGGCAAGCATGCCTCCCCTTGTAAACACCACAGTGACTAGATACTTGTGAAAGTTGATTCTGTAGTTAGGGATATGGAAACTTATATTGACAGTGATCACTGTGTACTTGCTGTTGTAAGAAAGTCCTTCTTCACTGCACAGCTTATTTCTAAAGATACTGCATCCAGATCCTGGGCTGCAATTGTTCCACTATACTTATCACTCAGACAAATCACTGAGCATAATTCCCCTTTCAGTATGTCCAAGCACTTGTCACAACTGGAATGACCACAATGCTATCTCACTAAAAAAAAAAAAAAAAAAAAAAAAAAAAAAAATCATGGGTCTAAATCATAAAACTATGCACATCGTGTGAAAGCTTTGTTCATTTCCTAGTGCCATATCATACAGGCTGTTATCTATTGCACATTCACAAATCCAGGGAATGTCATTCTCTTTTGCATCATACACAGGACATATTGGAGGGTCACAAATACTGCTCCTATGGAACTGGTTTCCAGTCCACATAAAGCAAACTACTTGTCTTACTCTATTCAATAGGAAACCATACATTTAATCCTAGTTTAGCATCCATGTAACTTATGAAAATTGGCAACAAAGAAAATATCCCAACATTTTCTTGTTCTACCCACCTCTTGGTTATTCATGCACAAAATATAAGGGCTAAAAAAACTATCATCTGAATATAAGACTAGGCGTCTTAAGAGCCTCACAGATAAATAGCCTACTAAGTACCTATAAAGCTATGCACCTATATAACTGTGTTTTGCTGTCCTAATGTGGGAGTTGAAAGGTTATAGAATAAATATGATAGAAGAAGAGCGGGGTAAGATACCAGTGATGGCAGACAGGTACAGAGTCTTGGTCTAGAAGCATGCAGGAAGTGGTGCTAGGTGTATAGTAAAGTAAATTAGAAAACTGCAGACACAATGGCAACATTTTAGAGCCAGGGTGACTGCATTGAAAATGACTAACTACTAACAAATTAGTTGACAGGATCAATATATAATACACATATACTGAGAAAACAGATTCAGAAATGGCTGATTTAGATTAAGAAATTATGTTATCATTCAAAAGATTAAAGCAAATATATATTTAAGCACCTTATACTTCTTACTATTCAAAGAATAGAAATATTTTTAGTCGTTCACTTTTTTGATAAAAACTATCTTGTTTACTTACTCTTTATAACAATAATTTGCCTTTTTTGTTTTCCTGCGCACATCAGATTTTTACTGTTGCAAGGTTATGTACTGCTGACTTGGACTGCTAAAAATAAATTATGCCAAATTCAAATTTTAGCTAAATAACTGTTAATTTAGGCACAGCTAATTAGCTTCTATATGTGTTACTTCTGTGTGAGAAGTTTGGGACCACAATAATGGTATATCTGTATTCTGTCTGAACAACTTGCCAAATGCTTGTTGCCTTATACTGACAAGGCTAAGAATTATACTTAGCAGTATTTAAATGCATTGATTAGATGGTCTCAAGCATGCTGTTTTAGTACGTGTAATTTACACAAACTCACTTACTGCACTAAAAAAATATTTGGACCATGATGTTGTTGTTTCATATGACATCTCTCTTTTTATTTTTATTGCACATTTTTCTAGCTGTAAAAAGCCTGATATATTTATAACAATAAATATAATGCATAGAATGCTGTTAATTGGGCAGGCTCATTTTATTTACTCTTTTGTCTGCCTGGTGTATATCAGTTTCAGCTTCTTTACAACATTTTAACTCCTACAGCCAACTTTCATAGTTTTATTGGAAGTACAGTGATGCAAGTTATAAATAATTACAAATGTCTTTTTAGATATCTGCTTATATGTTAAAACATAATTACGGTTATGAACATATTTTTCTCTTGTGCCATTTCTACAGTTCTGTTACTCTGGAGTTTGGTCTCTGGGTCTCTATACAAAAAAGCTTTTTTGGCAAGCTTGACTTAAATGGTAAAAAAAAAAAAAATGCAACAAATAAATTCGTAATGATTTAAAGTTTGTAATTGTAACTGATGAAGCATTTGCTATAAGAAATATAAATATATATATATATATATATATATATATATATCTATACATATTTATATACATATATATATATATATATATATATATATATATATATATATATATATATGTGTATTGTAAAATTCCAAGAGGGAGAAGAAGAAAGAGATTCCCATCAGTTTACAACTTTGGACCCTTTTAGAATGCCTGAACAAAGAAAAGACAATTTTCTCAGTGCTGAATTAAGGTAGGGAACAGACGATAAGTGACTGCATGTTTCAGGTTCTTTGTACAATGTTTCTGGTAGAAAACACAGTAGGGGAATTCAGTAAAGCTTGTACATTTTTTATGTACAAATCACAGCACAATGCGTACATGAGCGTGAACAGCTTTAGAAACAGTAAACCCTGCTTAGCGGCACGCAAGCATGCGCAAATAGGCAAACTTCCGTGCAATGCAAATTTAGGCCTAAGCAGGTGAATTTTATGCAAATTAGCCAGGTGGAGTGATCCAACAAGTCAGAAGACATCTGTGTAGACTCCGTGTCTGTGTTAGTAATGTACGCAGACATTTTCTGAAACAGGCGTCTACATGGAAAAAAGGGAATGTAAAAGTCCACAAATATGGACAAACCTCCCCTGAAAAGGTTAGATCACATACATAAATGTGAAAAATATACATTGTGGATGTCTGAAAAAGGCAGGGAATATGTGAAATTAATATATTTTTTAATTAATTTCTGCATGTTTGCACTGTGCACCACAGTGTGCAAACATGCTTAACAGAAAAATTAAAAAAAAATTGCAAAAATAACACTTATATTGTACTTTAGACAAATGTACTGTAGGGCTTTGTGTCAGGTCTGTGCAGTGATGCATTCATGCTGCAACCCAGCTTACAAGGCTATAAGCCATGTAGTTTCCAGGTTGTCAGTGCAAATATTCATGCAGATGAGGGATTAATGCCATGCATTTGTTGAATCGCTAAAGGGAGCAACCATGTTCACATATTCACACTGTGTAGGCTCCTGCACAATGTTTATATCCCCACTGGATTTTTCATGCTGAGTGCATGTGTTTGTGCGGTGAGCAGCTTGCTGCAAACAGTATGGGCATAGCTTAGCCCATTTGCATGACCAGACCATCCACATGACACTTATGATGTAGCCAGCTATGAATGAAAACCGGATATATTCAATTAATATTGCATTTTTTTGTGCCAGTCCCATGCCCGGATAAATGGGGAGGGTTGCGTCAGGGAGGGCATCCAGCATAAAACTTTACATACCGGATCAGTCGAGGCCTGGATTAACAATGACTGCCACCAGTACTGTTAGCCAACAGGGTGCTGGTGGAAATTGGGCTACTGTTAGCCGAAGGAGGAGAAGAGGGCGAAGGCATGGCCAAAGGCAGGAAGAGAGGAGAAAGGCTAGGACTGTGGTAGTAAGGGTCGGAACTTTGAATGTTGGCAGTATGACTGGAATAGGGAGAGAGCTAGCTGATATGATGGACAGAAGGAAGGTTGGTATATTGTGTGTGCAAGAGACCAGATGGAAGGGGAGTAAGGCTAGGTGTATCGGAAGTGATGTGGATGGGAGGAAAAATAGCGTAGGAGTTATCCTGAAGAAACAGTATGCTAAGAGTGTTTTAGATGTGAAAAGAGTGTCGGATAGAGTGATGTTTATGAAGCTGGAAATTGATGGTGTAATGATGAATGTTGTTAGTGCATATGCTCCACAAGTTGGTTGTGCGATGGATGAGAAAGAAATATTTTGGAGTGAGTTCGATGAAGTGGTGATGACTGTACTCAAGGGTGAGAGAGTGGTGATTGGAGCAGATTTCAATGGGCATGTTGGTGAAGGGAACAGAGGGGATGAGGAAGTGATGGGGTAGGTATGGTGTTAAGTAAAGGAATGCAGAAGGTCAGATGGTAGTGGATTTTGCAAAAAGGATGGACATGGCTGTGGTGAATATGTATTTTAACAAGAGGGAGGAGCATAGGGTAACATACAAGAGTGGAGGAAGATGCACACAGGTGGATTATATCTTATGTAGGAGGGCCAGTTTGAAGGAGATTGGAGATTATAAAGTGGTGACCAGGGAAAGTGTAGTTAGGCAGCATAGGATGGTGGTTTGTAGTATGACGTTGGTGATCAAGAAGAGGAGGAGGAGTGTAAGGGCAGCACCAAGGATCAAATGGTGGAAATTGAAAAAGGGTAATTGTGAAGTGGAGTTCAGGGAAGAGTTAAGACAGGCACTGGGTGGCAGTGAAGAGTTACCAAATACCTGGGTAACTACAGCAGAGCTAGTAAGGGAGACGGCTAGAAAGGTGCTTGGTATGACATCTGGACAGAGGATGGATGACAAGGAGACATGGTGGTGGAATGAGGAAGTACAGGAAAGTATACAGAGAAAGAAGTTTTGTCAGAGAAATGAAGAAAGTAGACAGGAGTATAAGGAGATGAGGTGCATGGCAAAGAGAGAGGTGGCGAAGGTTAAGGATAAGGCATATGAAGAGTTGTATGAAAGGTTGGACACTAAGGAGGGAGAAAAGGACCTGTACTGATTGGCTAGACAGAGGGACTGAGCTAGGAAAGATGCGCAGCAGGTAAAGGTGATAAAGGATAATGAGGGAAACATACTCCCAAGCGAGGAGAGTGTGTTGAGGAGATGGAAAGAGTACTTTGAGGGGTTGATGAATGAAGAGAATGAGAGAGAGAGAAGTTTGGATGATGTGGGGATAGTGCATCATGAAATGCAATGGATTAGCAAGGAGGAGGTAAGGATAGCTCTGAAGAGGATGAAGAATGAAAAGGCTGTTGGTCAAGATGACATACCTGTGGAAGCATGGAGGTGTTTAGGTGAAATGGCAGTGGAGTTTCTAACCATATTGTTTAATGAAATCTTGGAAAGTGAGAGTATGCCTAAAGAATGGAGAAAAGGTGTTTTGGTACAGATCTTTAAGAATAAGAGTGATGTACAGAGCTGTAGTAACTACAAAGGGATTAAATTGATCAGTCACATCATGAAGTTATGGGAAAGAGTAGTGGAAGCTAGGTTAAGAAGGGTGGTGATGATTAATGACCAGCAGTATGGTTTTATGCCCAGAAAGAGCACTACAGATGTGATGTTTGCTCTGAGAGTGTTGATGAAGTGCAGAGAAGGTCAGAAGGAGTTGCATTGTGTTTTTGTAGACGTAGAGAAAGCATATGACAGGGTGCCTAGAGAGGAGTTGTGGTATTGTATGAGGAAGTTGGAAGGGTCAGAGAAGTATGTAAGAGTGGTACAGGATATGTACGAGGGTAGTGTGACAGCAGTGAGGTCTGCGGTGGGAGTGATGAATGTGTTTAAGGTGGAGGTGGGATTATGTCAAGGATCAGCTCTGAACCCTTTCTTATTTGCAATGGTGATGGACAAGTTGACAGACGAGATCAGACAGGAGTCCCCGTGGACTATGATGTTTCAAATGACATTGTGATCTGTAGTGAGAGTAGGGAACAAGTGGAGGTGACCCTGGAGAGATGGAGATATGCTCTAGAGAGAAGAGGAATGAAGGTCAGCAGGACTAAGACAGAATATATGTGTGTGTGAATGAGAGGGAGGATAGAGGAATGGTGAGGATGCAAGGAGTAGAGGTGGCGAAGGTGGATGAGTTTAAATACTTGGGATCAATAGTTCAGTGCAATGGTGAGTGTGGAAGAGAGGTGAAGAAGAGAGTACAGGCAGGATGGAGTGGGTGGAGAAGAGTGTCAGGAGTGATTTGTGAAAGACGAGTACCAGTAAGAGTGAAAGGGAAGGTCTACAAGAGGGTAGTGAGACCAGCTATGTTATATGGGTTAGAGACAGTGGCACTGACAAAAAGGCAGGAGTTAGAGCTGGATGTGGCAGAGTTAAAGGTGTTAAGATTTGCACTGGGTGACGAGGGTGGACAGGATTAGGAATAAGTATATTAGAGGGTCAGCCCAGGTTGGAAGGTTTGGAGACAAAGCCGGAGAGACAAGATTACATTGGTTTGGACATGTGCTGAGGAGGGATGCTGAGTATATTGGGAAAAAGATGCTAAGGATGAAGCTACCAGGGAACAGGTAAAGAGGAAGGCCTAAGATAAGGTTTATGGATGTGATGAGAGAGGACATGCAGGTGGTTGGTGTGACAGAGCAAGATACAGAGGACAGGAAGAAATGGAAACAGATGATCCGCTGTGGTCACCCCTAACGGGAATAGCCAAAAGAAGATGATGATGAGTTTTGTGTAAGCTATGCTGCATGATGCTGCACATAGCGCCACATTGCTTAATAAAGTAGGGCTGTTAAATCATGTCAATTATATCTTAAGCAGGTGAACTGCATCATAATTAGCCAATTCCACATGGTGGACCTACATCCCAACTGTCTAAAGTATGTATACACCCTACACTATGATTTTCCCTGAATATTCTGAACTATTGGAGTAGAGACTTGGAGATTTTAACTGAGATAAAACTAGGGGCTGCTACATCTATTCTACATCTGTATGTGCTAGATGCTGAAGTCAATGTTGCTGGTACTGCTGACAATGGCCTAGGCCAAGGAGGAGAAGATATTCAAGCCCAAAGTAACCTACAAGGAACTACATGAGCTGGGGATTGTAGAGCACTACAGGGTGGACAGGGACATATTACAAGAACTCAGTGAGCTCTGCCACCCTCAACTCAGAGCCAGAGTTAGCAGAGGGGAACCCATCCCAGTGGAAACTAAGGTATGTGTAGCACTTAGGATACTAGCTACAGGTACTTTTCAAAGACTAAATGAAGACATGATGGGGGTGTCACAGGCATCTACATCCAGGATACTCCACCAATTCCTGGATGCTATGCTCCCACATGCCAGTGAGCACATATCTTTTTGCTTTTCCCCTGAGGTGAGGGCCAGCAATATGCAACACTGCCACCATGTAGCACACTACCCTGAAATACTGAGTGCCATAGATTGCAATCATGGACACATCAAGTCACCACCTCATGAGCAGGGTAGAATCTATGTTAATTGCAAGAGATGCCACTCCAACACCTGCCAAGAAATGTGCAATGCCCAGGGTATTATCACAAATGTGTGTGCTGGCAACCCTGGCAGTTATCAAGATTCCCATATCTGGCGCACATCACAGCTGTATCAGATGTTTGCTAGGGGGGACATCCCGCAAGGCCATTTACTGTGGGATGCTGGCTGTGCCCTGGAACTGTGGATGATGACACCCATCAGAAATGCACACACACCCATGGAAGAATGCTATAATGAGGCACACACACAAACTAGGAACATCATAGAGTGAGTGTTTGGGCTTCTGAAGTCATGGTTCTGGTGCCTTGATATATCTGGTGGAGCCTTGCATTATACTTCAGCAAAATGTGCACAGATAGTCACAGCATGTGCTATGCTGCACAATCTGAACTTGCAGAAACAGCTGCATCAGGATCAACAAAGGGAAGGGATACACAGCCCCCCAGCACAGTCACAGGAGGACTTGGAGGAGGAACCCCCTACTGGTGTCCCTGTAGGCACACATAGGCTTGCTCAGTACAACCTGGCTTTGGCTAAGAGACAACACATAGCACATTCAGACAACCTAGGGACCTAGGGACTAACACCTTACTGCTACTCACATACATACGTTAATATATGTATGTGCGTATGTATTACCCTACATACCCAGATCATGGACAGTAAAGCTGCACTACGATACATATAATGTTGGAGAAAGGACCAAAAGGGAGGGCTCAACATTAGATGATGCACTTACAAACATGTAGAAGTGCATAGAATAACGTGTTGTAAATGGAGGATTATTAGGACAGCTGAAGTTCAGAGTTCTGGCAGTCTTCTCTCACTTCATGTGTAAATGATACCACATTTGACAGCAAACAACAATTTAGTGTGAAACACCAATAAATATGAGTCAAACCTGTGTACTTGCTACAAACATCTGGACAGTGGTGAGTCATACCATGTTTCCCTAAGACAGTATATAGAAACCTTGAAAATGTACTGCAGCAGCAACATCCACATTCACCACAGCCTCCTGAGTCTGCTGGATTTAACCACACATACAACAGCTGAACAAGTTGTGTAATGTATAATGTTGTGTGCACACTCATTGACAGGGTTAATTTAGTTTTGCCACAGACTTGCCCATCCAAATGCAAGCGGACACATATGCCTAAAACAAAGCTAGGCTACAAAACAGCTTTCTGACTGTTAAGCTACTAGCTGCAGATGACAATAGGAAGCAATGTGCCTCTGCAGGCCTCCCAAGCTGTTCAATATGGGGATTGTTTATGTTCTCTAAAATTACTTCACCTGCAGTCATTTACAAAGCAGACTTGAGCCATGACATGTGCATTAAGTACTTTGATCTGTAGTGTGTAAGACTAGATAGGTAGGAGTCCTAATCTCACTCCAGTCCAAATGACAAACAAGCACATTACACATAGTACTTCATCTGCAGAACACATTACACATAATAGCTCATGCACCGCTGACTCCCCGGTTAAACACTTAAGGAAATACACAAAATCCAACATATTAGTCATAGGTGATTCCATTGTGAGACACACGGATATCCCTCTCACCAGGCTGGATAAGGAGAAGGTCATGGTGAGCTGTTTCTCAGATGCCAGGATCTGCCATATCACACATGCACTCATGTATCCCAAAAATAGATGCTGTTATGACTCTGTCATATTATATGTTGGTGTGAATGACTTGAGACATACCTCTCTGGACTATATGAAGAGAGACATGACTGAACTCTCGAACTATGTGTCTCAGGCAGATATGTCCCTAGCCTTAAGCAGCATTTTACCTTCACCTAGGATGATGCCTCAATACAAACAGAAAATGATTGACCTCAATAATTACCTTAGTCTCTGTTCTCATTCTAAGGTGAAACAGTATCTGTCAGCCTTGGATAACATGATCAACAGACCTTGATGCTTTGCCAGAGATGGTCTTCATCTGTCACCCCTGGGATTTTGGCTACTGTTCAAGACTCTTGCCACCCTCATAGTGGTATCTCAAGGACAAAAGAACAGATGTGAAAACCCCTTATAAAAAGCATCAAGGGTATGCTGCTAAACAATTGGTGTCTTAACATGAAACTGCACTCACTGGAAGCAATCCTCACCTTGGAAGACTTACACACTTGTGCAGTCAAGAGGACCTGGTTCATGGCTGATGACAGCACCTTGACCATATCTGGCTACATCTTCTTCCACATGTTCAGACCACAAACTTAAGGCATGAAAACTAAAGGAGGTGGTGTATCGATATTCATTACATATAAATACAATGCCAAATTGGTTAAACAGTAGGATTCAGTGGAGATACTTCTGGTGCAATGAACTGATGGTAAGGCATCTATTCAAGTTATTGCCAGCTACAAGACCCCATTTTTGAATCAGGACACCCACTATGCCTATTTGGATCTACTTGAGTCTATCAAGATAAAGCCGAACACCCTGGCTTGGGTGGCTTTAACTAACCATCCATTGACCAGGTAAATTACTTATACTGTAACTCACTTTCCCAAAGGTTCCTCAACTTTGTTAACTCCAAGGCACTGGAACAGCTGGTTAACACACCTAGAAGAGGTGCCAACATCCTGGATCTGGTGTTTACCAATATGGGGGGGGGGGGCACTCCAGCACCACCACTGTGAGGTCAAATCAGTATCATTCAAAGTAACTATCACACTCACACACACACCAAGAGCAAGAAAACTAAAACACTTCTCCAAAGCATATTATTACCTCTTAAGGGATGGTATACATAGTTGTACTGCATCTCTCCACTCAGATGGAACAGGCAACTATGGCGAGTTCTACACCAGTGCTTTATACAAACATCTGTTTAACTGCATTGACTCTGCTGTACCTGATAGTACCAAAACAAGCTCAACAAGGAAGAGCAAATCTGCCTGGGGACAGCTGATATTAACAGGATTTACCATAAGAGGAAGACATTCTGTCTCAGAGTAAGAGGGAGAGAGCCCTAAACTAGTAACACTCCCTTCTCAGCTTAAACAAGACAAGAAGGCTTCTTGTGAGGTTCTCAAAGGCAAACTATGAATTCAAATTAAATTCCTCAACTAAGGACAACATAAGCCATTCTTTAGTTACAGCCATTGCCTAAAAGTACAGGCCAGATTTGTGACGAACTGGTAGTTAATGATACCACATATACTGAGCCTGTGGACATAGCTAACCTGTTAGCTGACAAGTTCTATGAAAACTTTACTCCCTTGTCCCTGCCACACATACCCCATGACATCCCTACCGCCTGTCTTCTACATTGTATCTGTAAAGAGCAGGTTGTGAATGCCCTCTCTAAGGCTAAAAACACAGCATCTATAGAACCCGATAACATCCCAGGCTGCTTCCTACATGGGCTCCAACAAGAATTAGCAACAACATTGGGTACCCTTTTCAACCATAGTCTAAGCACAGGCTTCATCCCAGATGAATGGAAAATGGTCACCATTATTCACCTGCACAAAGGTGATGCTTTCACTGACCATGAGAACTATAGACCTATTAGCCTGACTAGCTTTATCTGCAAGGCCATGGAAAGAATCATCATAGACCTTATCAACAAAGATACAGATAAGCTCCAAACACTTACTCCTACTCAGTTTGAATTTGGCAAAGGGAAATAATGTTTGTGAAACATTGTGGACTTCTTCAAGACAGTCACCAAGGCCCTGGATGAGGGGAAGTCTGTGCATACAACCTACTGAGACTTAGCCAAAGTGTTTGATACTATCCCCCACTCAGGCATCATTGACAAACTCAACCAGCTAGGTATCAACCCTTATAACCTTAGATGGGTCACTAACTGGCTCACTGATCAAACCCATATAGTCAAAATAGGGGAATCCACCTCCAAAAGCAGACCTGTAACCAGTGGTGTACCACAGGGATCTGTCCTGACACCTCTACTGTTTGTAACCTACTTCTCCAAAGTGCAAGCTAAAACTAAAGAATCTTTGGCTGAAAAAGTCTGCTGATGACTGCAAACTGGGAGTGGTCATAGAATCTCCAAATGATGTCAACATCCTACAAGAGGCACCTATACACAAATAAGTGATGCCAAAGTCATGGCCTTAACCTTAATTCCAAAAAATGCTTTATCATCCCTATCAGTACATGCAGTGTTCCTGCTAATTACCACATCAATAACAAAACACTAAGCATGCACTCACTGGTTAGAAACCTGGGCACACAGGTTGACAGTAACCTTACCTTTGATCAGCATGTCTCCACAGTGGTAAACAGGGCATTCTATAGTGCTCACTTCATAAGTAAGGCCATTGCATCCAGAAAATGAAAGAAGTTATAACCTCTCTGTACTCTCCCCTCATCAGGCCAATGCTGTAATACAACACCTCTTTTGGTATGCACTTTTCCAAGCACATGCAGCAATTGGAGAGACCACAAAGGTTCCTCACAAGGATAATTCAAGCTCTTCAGCATCTGTCCTATGTGGATCATCTTTTATTTCATTCTGTTTTATACAGACTATTCACTGGCGATCTATGCCTTGCATATAAGGCAATCTTTGTCCATGCTTTATTTGAAATGCTGCATATCCACAAATCAGTGGATATAGTATGTGACAGTATTAGACCATGCTGGAGGGTCAGATTTGTCTCTCAGCAGTTACCACACTTTTGGTATGGACTCAAACAGCGCACCTCATTGGTCTTCTTCAAATGCAATATGGACAATTGGATGTGTAACTGTAAATTCACACTGGGGGTTCCACCTGTGTTCCTCTTGGACCATGACAATTGTTGCTGATCATAGAACTTGGCTAGGCTTGTAAGGGCCCTAAGGCCATTAGCCTAGTAACTTCCTATGATATGACTCAGTCATAGTCCATGTGTGAGTACATGACCTGCGACATTCCTCCCTAGACTATACTTAGAGATACTTATTTGAGCTCTCGGAAGATGTCTGTGTGGTCACTGAGACATGACTTAAAGGCACAAAGAGCACACCGACAGTGCAAGGTTATTATGCCTTCCACACATTTAGATCAGCTAATTTACAGGCAGGGGCTAAAGGTGGAGGTGCCTCTATGTACATCCAAACTAAAGAAACTTCAAGGCTGGTCAAACAGGACAATGCACTTGAGCTGCTCCATGTTCAAATCACAGTAGGCAAAATCCCCCCTTTATGACCCAGGGCACCCATGCCATGTATGTAAACTTATTAGAAATACTAACCATCCAACCCAGTACCATATTCACGGGTGACTTCCATTATCTCACTCTTTCCTAGGAATCCTATATGACAACAAATGTACTGGCACAGAGATTCCTGGCTTTTGTAAACACAAGCTCCCTAGACCAGATAGCCAATACACCAAACGGGTGCAACCATACTGGATCTGGTCCTCACCAATATGGGTGAGTCATGCACAACCCCATACTGTAAAGTGTTCCCTGGTAAGGTCCGAACCCAAATTGGTCTCCTTTGAAGTAAAAATGAGACATGGACTCCCAGCTAGACGTGGAATATTCAGGAACTACTCTAAGGCTAACCTCCAGCTATTAGGTGATAAACTCGTGAAATCTCAAGACCCCATGAACACTAAGAACACTGCAGCCTATGCAGCACTGTTCACAGAAACCATGTGCAAGCATGTTAATAGCTGCATGAGGCAGCTGTACCCACCAGGGCGAAGTACAGAACTAAATGAAAATCAAACCACTATGGTGGAATCACAGAGTCGATAGGCTATATAACAGAAGGAGGAAACTTATGGCAAAACATAAGAGGTACAGCATACAGCAGGATAAAAACACTCATCAAAATGTACAAAACAGAGGACAAATGAAGTCTACCAAAGCCAGATTTGAGGTAAGTTCAGGATCACAGGCCAAGGACAACCACAAAGCATACTTTAGGTATGCTCGCAACGTTAAAGGCAAGACACAATTGTGTGCACATCTCATTGTAAATGGAACAACCTATGATGAGGCAGAAGAGAGAGCAAACCTCCTGGCTGATAAACTGAGCCCCAACTTTAATCCCTCTCTCCTCCTCATTCTTGCCACAGGAAATACCATCAAGTATCTAAGTAATCCTACTATCATGAGGGAACAGGTCCATGATGCTCTCTCTATGAATAAGTACACTGCATCAATGGGCCCAGACAATATCCCAACATGTCTTCTAAACAGAATGAAATATGACCTTTCAGGGACACCTGTAGCCAACGAACAGGCTTCATGCCTCATGAATGGAGAACAGCAGCAGTTATCCCACTGTACAAAGGTGGGCCAGCTATAGACCCTGGAGAGTACAGACCCAGAAGTCTTATTAGTCTGATAAATAAAGCCCTGAAAAGAATTATCATGGAAATGATCAATAGAGATGTAGTACATCTCCATGCACTGGACCAAACCGAGTTTTGTTTCGTTAAGGGAAGGTCATGCCTACCCAACCTGGTGGACCTATTTGAGAATGTAATCAAAGCAATGGGTGAGGGGAAAATGGTTCACACTGCCTACCATAGCCTGACAAGGCATGTGACACCATACCTCTATCAGGCATTGTTGACAAACTCAAGAGGTTAGGTACAAACCAGTATGTCAGCCAATGGATAGCCAAGTGGCTCACAGACAGGGCTCAGGAAGTTAGCATAGGGGAGTACACCTCTACAAACAGGCCAGTCACAAGTGTACTCCCTCACAAATCATTCCTTGGAGCACTTCTCTTAGACATTTACTTGTTTGAAGTCAATGCCACTATCAGTGGCCTCTGGCTGAATAAATTTGCAGGTGATTGCAAATTAGGAGCTGTTCTTGAATCCCATACTGACACAAAAGCTCTCTAGGAGGGGCTGACGCAAACATACAACTGGTGTCAGAGCCATATAGTATCACTAAATGCCAAGAAATGCACAGTACTATGCTTTCAGAAGTCATCCAACCCTGGTAACTATCATATTGACAGCACACCTGTAATAGCTGACCAAATAATCTGAGACTTTGGGACACACATAGATAGTGATCTAGCCTTTGACTGTTACGTGTCTACAGTATTGGGGAAAGCATTCTATATTGCGCAATGTATTAACAAAGATATGGCATGTAAGTCCAAGGAAGTCAGTGTTCCAGTATATTCGGCATTCATCAGACCTATCGTTGAGTGCAGTGCCACCTTTGGTATGTACCTAGCCAGGCATATCCAACAACTGGAACACACACACAGTTTCCTCACTCAACCAATACAGGGTGTACATAAAATGTCCTGTGAAGGCCATGTCAATGCCCTATCCCTGTATTCTGTGTCCTACAGCCTTTGGAGGGGAGATGTATGCCTGCCATTCAGGGCATTATCAGTCCCCACTGTGGACCAACTGCATATCGATGAAACAACTAGCACCAGAATTACCAATTCTATAGACCTACACCTTGCCTGTGGTATAAACAGGACATGCTGGAGAGACAGGTATGCATCCCAGAGACTATACCCTATATGGAGCATGCTATCCAACCATGTGAATCAGAGGTCCACCCTAATGCAAATTAAGTGCAAGTTATACAATTGAATGGGGAACAGGACAAGCATCCCTGTTTCAGGACCTACATCTGTAATGGACATAGGGAAACTGTAGATGGTTCATCTCCCAGGCCCCTGCTTACTTAAAGACTGCTTACACTTGTCAAGGGTATCAGACCTTGTCAGAGATTTGGAATGCATGGTTGGGCTTAAGGAAGGCCTTGTGTTTGTTAGCCAAGTAAACACCTATGAACCTATAGACCCATGAACCTATACTGTATTACCTTTCTGATGACATTTATCTTCTCTACTGATATTCAAACCTGTGCTCTTATATTGATGGGTTGATTGTAGATGTGTGCCTATCAGTGTCTCCAACACAATCTTGAAAGTGAAACGTAAACATTTCCATGAGACACATTTCATTGTGTGACTCTGCAGACCTCACAACAACTTCCATTGTAAAGTACACAAATTATGCTATACACTTTCTAAATGGCAAAGTGCAATATGTGTAAATGACCAGTACAAATCGCATGTCTACAGCAACAATGTACAAAACTAATTAATATTGATGTAGATAGTCACCCTGTGCATGAGCCACATAGTTTTATTTCCTTGCATCTATGAGAAAGATGATAGAGATGTGGCACAGTTATCATCACTTGCACAGGGTGTTCTGTTGGTGTGCAGGAGGCCTAGGCTGACAGAATATGAAGCGTGTGTGTGTGAGTCAGGAAGAGAAGTAGACAAGATGCACCATGCAAATCATGCGTGTGTGTCTGTAGGTGCCCTCAATGTGACAGTGGTGTGTGAGTGTCTGCATGAACATAGCAAAACTCAGTGCTAGCCCTACATGTCTGTATGTTGGACAGCTGTGAGCCATGCATGATAGAGCTAACAATTCATCATCTCCACCCCTGAACATTAGAATCAGCTCTGCCAGGAGTTGCACTGGCATCTCCTTGCCCAAGGTCAGATGCTGTGCTACTGCCTGGGGGTGACTGATGTCTTCTAAGAACGTGTCCACCATGGGAATGTCCAGGACCATGAGACCATGGCCTGCTACATCTTGGTGTGAACAGCACACTCACCTTTGGAGTCTGGATGTACTACCAGTCCTGGAGCTTGATTGTGCATGGCCATGTTGACTCTCAGCAGATGTAGTTGCTGACCTACTCCCACAAAGTCAATACTCAACTCCAGCTAAATGTTCCATCACAGACATTGTTCCAAGACAGATAGTGTACGACCTCTCTCAGACCTACCTCCTTCCACTGTGCCAGGCAACCATTCCAGGGTATCAGCAACACAGTGGAGGCATTCACGGATGTCAGACATCCATAACCCTTAGCATTCATTGGGATTTTCTTTCTGAATGTTCCTGTGCCTCCATGATGGCCCTAAACATACACTGAGTGGCACGTGATGAGACAAAAGCAACATGTGATGGAGGGACAGCAGGACTCCTATGAGCACCCTGTCAATCTGTCTGTGTGGATCCTCACCAACTGTTTGGCTATGGCCAGTGTTGACAGTCACTGATGCCACAGTAGCCACACTTCCCTGTTCAATGTCTTCACCCTCCAACTGTCCAATATCTGTTACCTCAGGAGACTGGGTATGTGTAGGTATACTTGCATGTGTATGGTGATAATGAGGGTGAAAGATGGATATCAACCTATGTGTCTGATTCAGCCTCTGCAACCTCCAGCTGTGCCTCAGTTTGTCCACCATCATCATCACAGTCGGGAAAGACACTGACATCAGGTTGTGAAGGGGACAAAGACAAATCTCCTCGGTCACCTGTGATAAAAAGGAGAAAGCAATACATTAATACCTGCACTTCTATTCTATGCAGTACTATGGTGCAATATATGATAAGCTGTGTACACAGCTGTTACTATTACAGACTTGTATAACCCTAACCTTACATAGTAGGACATGAGGACATTATTTTCTAACCATAATCAGTAATTATTTGGAAATAATTCTTCATTAAACAAGAATCTCATGAGTAAAACTTAAATTATGTATACTGTTGACATTCTGCAAAACTCTGCACAGTTAAAAGTTATGGCAAAATGCAATGTCCTGACAATACTGTAAAGTCAATCACTATGGTCACACCTACAAGGCTGAGGTATGACTAAACTGTGGACACAGAAAATATCTGTACATTTGGGCAATCATGCAGACAGTACATCAATCCAGCCAGCAGGCCTGGGATGACACTTTAGCAAATATTTTGAACTATATCTGCATCTCTCACAAAACAGTTCTGTGCTTACCAGCAGCAGGAACACGGCCTCTTCTGATTCGTGACGGTCCTGAAAAAACTTGAGGGAGAATTAATGACAACAGCACAGCATGTTACAGTATAACAGGTGTAATATGTCCAAATATCTCAAATTTACAGTAGCTGCTATGTTAACAGGTATGTAGGTAACAATCTCTACATGAGCTTAAAACTGCAGCTAGCCTCCTTCTCTCACAATAAAATACCTGGCACCCACATAAAACTATATACACCTTGACACGCTGAATGTAACAGTATTCCAGTGCTGATCTAACTAAGCATACCTGGATGCTCCTCTTGAGAGGAATGGGTGGTACCCACATCCACAACATATTGGCCAGTGGATGTCTGGGAGCTGTCCTGTATTGCAAGGTTTCCCAGGAATTCTTCTGTAGCTGAGAGAGATTATTCTGCTGCAGGCCCACCACCAGTGACTTGATGATCCCTGGCCATGTCAGCTGCAAGACTGTGTGCAGAGTGCATCATATCCATGGTGTGGTGTTGTACCTACTCATATGTATGATTTTGGTGACCCACAGCATTAATATTATGCACCAGTTCTTCCCAGAAGTCTGCACGCTCTTGCTATTTGCTATCCCTCTGGACAGCAGGACTTGGAAGTGTTGCCGCAAAGCCTCAATGATGAGGTCATTTTCTGCCTCAGTAAATGGTGCTCTGCATGCATGATATCTCCTGCAAAACAAATAAATGAGAATGTATGTCAGGATCACACACGTGGGAGTACAGCATGAGATACAGAAATAAAGGAAGGCTATTAGTATTCACTGCTTGATTACACATCTCATATTCAATAGTGTGCTAAACATACAAAGGGTGTGGACGCAACTTGGATAGTAGCAATACTGACCTACTCCTGTTTGTGCCATCACAGATACATATGATCACATACCCGACACAGGTGTCCATTGTAGTGTGCCCCATAGCAGGACCCCCCCCCACATATAATATATAAAAACAACAGTGCCAACCAAATAACAGTGTACTTTTACAACTGCTATTAAAGGAAGTATCTTCTGTAGGTGTTACACAGCTGGAGATCAATGCCATGTCATCAGTACATTTCTAAGAAAGGCTTACTGATGTAATCCCCATTCCTCCTAAGTATATTCAAACACATGTATCATGTTGGGAACAAAATGATTACATACCTGATGGAGTACAATACTCCTGTGTTGAAAGATACAGCTATATAAGTACTATGTCAATGAGTTAACCATACAAGTTAACTCTCATACACAATGGTTCTCCTAGCTAGACTTTTGCCTTTTTAAGATGGTTCTCATTATAGGTTCATAGGCTGGTACTAGGCTATCAGCCCTAGGGCCTATACAAGTCTAGCCATAACAATTCCCTGGATATTTCTTCCCATAGTATTTACTTCCCTGGACCCTGTCTAGCAGGGTGACTGACATGATACCCGAGGTGAATTTCCTATCTTCCATCCAATCGTCAAGGTTCCTTTTGAAGAGGGCCAAGGAGGTGCTCTGCTTGACATGTATGGGCAGTCTATTCTCTGGGTCAGGAATCTATCCCTCCAGCACATTTTGTTCATTGTGATGACAAGATTTAGATCCTTGGAGCATGTGGCTCTGAGGGATTGGGATTTCTTTAAGTGGAGCATGTCCAACAGCTCATGGTTTGACATGGCCTTGTATGTTAAGCAGAGATCACCTCTGAGTAGGCGATATGCCACAGAGTATAGCTGAAGTTTTTTTAGATGGTCAGCATAGGGCATCTAATTTAGGCCTGTGATTCTTTTAGTGAGGTATTTCTGCGGCCTATCCAGCTGTTGGAGATGTCTTGTGAGGTGCATACCAAACAGGGCATTGTACTCTATAATGGGTCTAATGAGGGTTGAGTACAGTGGGACAATGACCTCCTTTTTTGGATGAAAAGCTCTTAGTGATGAGGTGTGCAACATGGAAGGATTTCCTGACTGTTGTGGCAATGTGGTTATTGAAGGTGAGACCACTGTCCACCTGTGTCCCTAAGTCTCTCATCACACTTTCAGTATTTAGTGTACTGCCACCTATGTCGTAATTCATGGATACATGTTTTTTCCCAAATAGGGATAACTATGCATTTCTTGGCATTAAGCTTGAGCCCATGGCTCTGGCACCAAGCATCTGTTTCTGTAAGGCCCTTTTGTAGAATATCCACATCATTTGGGGATTCAATAATGGCTCCCAGTTTGCAGTCATCTGCAAACTTTGTTAACCAGAGTCCCTAAGTGTTGGCCTGTACTTCAGAGAAGTAGATGCCAAACAAGAGCAGTCCCAGGACTGAACCCTAAGGTACTCCACTTGTCACCTGTCTGGAGCTGGATTTGGAGTTGGCTACTTTTGCAGTCTGGGTTCTGTCAATAAGCCAGTTAGCAACCCATCGAATGATGTAGGGATTTATGACCAGCTTAGTAAATTTATCTATGATTCCAGAGTGGGGGATGGTGTCAAAGGCCTTGGCGAGGTCCAGATAGGCTGTGTGGACCATCTTACCCTCATCCACAGCTCTGGAGACTGACTTGAAGAAGTCAATCAGGTTTAGGAGACAAGATCGGCCTTTCACGAACCCAAACTGGGTGGGGTCCAGTGTTTGAAGGTTACTAATGTCTTTATTTATAAGTTCCATGATAATGCGTTCCATGCCCTTGCAGATCAGGCTCATCAGACTGATGGGACGGTAGTTCCAAGGATCCAAGGTGGATTCCCCCCTTGTGAAGTGGGATAACTAGCTGTGCACCCTTCAGTGAGCACAAAGCTATGATTAAATATGACACTTAGGTGAGGTGCCAGTTCATTTTGTAGTTCATGTTGTACACAGCTCGGGATGTCATCTTGTCCCATGGATGCTGTATTCTTAGCTTTGGAGAGTGTGTTTTTTACCTGTGTGGCCGTGATTACCGGAATTTGGCAATCTTTTTGTATTGAGATGGGCCCTTTAGGGGTGAGAGGGGGGTAAAGTTGGCACTAAATCGATCTGCCAGGATATTGGCAATATCCTTGGGATCAATATATTTAATGCCATTCTGTTGTAGCTCAGAGCAGATCTGAGCATTGCCATTTAGATTCTTGACATAACTATAGAATGCCTTCTGGTTGTCTTTGGAATCTTTAGCAATTTTATTTTCATAACTATCTTTGGAAGATTTTATGTGGGATCTCATCTTCTTACTGAGGCTGGTAAGGCAGTTTTTTGCATCCTGCGATTTTCCTCTTTTCTGCAACAGTTTCTTCCTTTTGTTGTATAGATTGTTTATGGCAGGGGGCCACCAGATTGACCTCCTTTTTTTTGGAGGAGAGCGTCTTGGTTCTATTTGGGATGGCACAATTCATGCATGAGTGGATGCGCTCGTACAGTGCCTTATTGTAGGATTCATTAGTCGAACTTTCAGCTCCCGTCTGCATGGGTGTCATGAAGTTTGTCACTTCTGACTTGAGCAGGATGAAGTTGGCTTTGGAGAAGTTTTTTATGGAGGTTTCCTTACTGGGGGGTGGGGGTGGGATGTGAATGTCAAGGGTAATTAGCTTATGGTCAGACCTGACCAATGAGGGGGTGACCACTGGTATGGAGCATGTATCTCCCATGTTGGTAATGACCAGGTCTAGGATATTGGAGCCCCAGGTAGGAGAATGGATTAGTTGATCCAGGGTGTTGGAATTTATGAATTCCAAGAACCGTTGGGAAAAGGTGTTGGTACCCGAGTAGTTTTCCCAATTAATGGCAGGATAGTTGAAATCACCCCATATTAGGGTGTTTGGTTGTATGCTAATATTTTCCAGTATGTTTAGAAAGGTATAGTGAGAATCTTGGGGCGTGGTGGGGGATCTGTAGCAAGCTGCAATTTGGATTGCAGTCTTACCTAGTGTTAGTTGCACCTGGAGAATTTCAGATGCATTGTGTTGGGCAACTAGCCTGGAGGTGTGAATATCCTTGGTGAATATGGACACTCCTCCATCTTTATTGTTTCAGTCTTGGTTTGGTGGCCGAAAAGTGTGGTAGGAGTTGTAGCCTGGTATTGCAGGGGTGCTCTCTGGAGCCTTGAATCAGGTCTCAGTTACTGCACAGATATCGATGTTCTTCATTTTTAGGAGTGCCTCGAGAGAGTGCATTTTGAGGTTTAGACTTCTAGCATTGTGTAGCATTGCCTTCAGATTTTGCATGCTTGTTTCTGTTATGGTGGTGGTTTTGTCCTTTGAACCTTGCATAAAAAAGGCACTATAGGGGTGGCAAGAGCTTTAGCCAGTAACCTGAATCCCAGGGTGACAGGTGCAGACCATCTCTGGCAAAGCATTGTGGTTTGTCGATCATGTTGTCCCAGGCAGACAGATACTGGATCGCCTTTGAATGATACCAGAAGCTTAGCCAGTTGTCAATCATTTTGTCCTTATACTGTGGTATCATTCTGGGCATTAGTAGGTGATTTCCTCTGAACCAATCTGTGGTTCAGAAATGCTACATGCAGCCTACACAGCTGATTTGCAGTATAATCAACCACTCATGCAACTACTCAACAAGATATAAGGCCTCAGTGTAGATTTCATCCCCCTTTCTCATACATTAGGGTGGAAAATACTGTGGTAAAGATACTACATCAGCACAGAGAGAATGTTTGTAGCAGCTCCTTTTTACATATAGATGTGTGTGCTACAACCTGAAGCTGCTGCTGCTGAAAGCAATAGGCATAGTCAGAGATGCTGCAGAATGTGCAGGACAACAACACTTAAGTGTAACTGTGGGACCTGTGGCAGCCTTGTCGAACACCCAGAGCCTGATTGAGGGAACCCATCCCACTGGAAATTAAGGTATGTCTTTAAGGTAAGTATGTTTGCCAAAGGTATCATTAACAGAGTAAAAGGGAACATGCTCGGTGTGTCCAAAACAAGGTAAGGGTACATTAACCATTATATCAACCAGTTGAACAACTGCCAAGTCACGTGTTATGTCATGGTAGTCCCCTGTTACATGTGTGCTGGGAACCCTTGCATCTGGCACGGCCTCCATATATTTATGTTACTTGTGCAGCTGTGGTTGTCTGTAATATCACTAGCAAATCATTGTGGGCTGCATTCTGATATTACTGGGTCACAACTGACTGACATACTTCAAAATCCCCTTGGGAATTCATACTAATGCATGCCCTGACATTCAGTGCACTTTCTAGTGTTATAATAGGAATAGTTAAAATGTGGTCCTATCTGTAGGCCTTTGACTTCCATTATATAGAAGCAGACATTCCATCTGCACTGCTTTGGGTGGATAAATAGTTGATGAGGCAGTCATACATATCAGAATTTATACTGGTGATGTACACATACATGTATTTTAAGTGCTAGACACAGCTGTATTTGAAGCCAGCACCATGTGGACCAAAAAATGAATGTTTTCAAAGCATTTAACAGATTGAGCTACAGAGTCACTGTTATAGCAGCTGCATTTTTGCATGTTGTAGATATAATTGCACACTTATCTGCTGTTACATACCTCATTTACATCTATTATTATGTATATGGCTTTATAGTGATGTATTTCTGTACCAGAGTTCCAGTTAAAATCCTATTTTTCCGTTAATCTTTTAGCAGATTTGAGTGATGTGGCATGTTGTGCAGCATCTTTTAAACACACTTAATGATGAGAAAATGAAAATTACTATATTTTGCTTAAAACACCTGTGCTAATTAACTGACTGTGAAGCTTGGTGGGTTGATGCACTGCTCTTCAAGTGCAATGGCACAGGGTTCAAAATAGGGCATAGGTGTACTTTTTGAATGTGATTCTACTGCCATTTAGCACTGCACAAAAATTCTTTACAGAAAAGAAAAATTGTGGAGATAGGACAGTGGTGAAATGGGGTGCAAGGAGGAGGAAAAATATAGTGAAGGTTAGGTAGGTATGTGCAGGAATGCTGTAGGACAGAACCATAGCTATCCATTTCTTCAACAGCAGCAACTGTGCAGTTTAAAAGTTTTTTAGCTGAATTTGAACTGTCACCCCCACAGAGAGGGATGAGGACAACATAAGTGCATTGTCATGCCAATTGGACCAAAAAATTAAGTGTGTCCAGTGGACACGTGTGCAAAATGGAGAGCTATGTAAGAGACAATTTTTTTTTTGGGGGGGGGCAGGTGCCCTTTTTTTAAGGAGAGAGTAGAATATTGGGGAAGGAACATAGGTATGTGTAGGGAAGGTAAGTTGGGAAGGTGAGGAAGCTTTTGCAGACAGATATGACAGACAAGACAGCAGACAGGGTTGGTGTGTGACACAAGAGAGGTATGAACACCTTGGTTGAGGTGGGTGTTGTGGACTCCTAGTCCCATGGATGTCACACATGGTAGCAGTGTGACTCAAGTCCTCACCCATAGGACTATCAACACTGTACCTTCACTATTCCTGTGGAGGCAGTGGTTGATTAACAACCAAAACTGAGAAAAACACACTTTATAATAGCAAAGCTTTCGGACAAAATCCTTCCTCAATACTAATACAAACAAATCTAAAAAACAAATGGTTTAAATACAGGTCACTGGAGTCACATGACCAGCAGTCCAAAAATCATGTGACCACAAGTATATAAAACAAATCATTAAAATTAGAAAAATTAGAAAAATTAGAAAAAACATTAGAAAAAAACATAACATTATCGCAACCTAGTATGTTGCAATTTAACAAGAACAGGTTTCAAGGTAATCATATTATTTAAACCTGGAAAATGGTCAGAGTTCAACCTAAGAATCCATTCATACTCTTTTAATTCAAGTAAATTACCACTATCACCACCTCTGGCAGGAGGTCGATACATCAATAACTCTAAAGGAGAATCTATGCTCAATACCTGAATCAACATGTGCTTATACAAGGCATTACTGTCAATGGCCCTTCTAATCTCCGATTTGTGTTCAATGATGCGTTCTTTTAGCTTTCTAGTGGTCTTACCCACATAGAATGCAGTACATTTCACACAATTAGCTAAGTACACCACATTAGATGTAACACAAGTGGTAGAAAAATTAAACTGATAAACTTTACCACTAATAGGATGTTTGAACTTATCACTGTAACCAACCACAATATCAGAACAGCAGGAACAATTCAAACAACCATACGTGCCGGGCTTAGTGGTAAAAGTCCTCTCTACAGGCCTGAAAAAATCTTTGTAACATAACATATTCTTCAAGGACTTCATATTTCTATATGAGAAAAAAGGCCTGTCACCAAGAATGTCTTTAATCTCACTAGAGGCCATTAGTACAACCCAATTCCTCTGGATTATTTGTTTTACAAAACAAGTCAAGGTATTATAACTAGTAAGATACCTAGTGCATACTTTTGAACATTCTAGGTTAACAGAACCAACATCATCCCCAAGAAAAATCATCTTCAATATTGTCTTCCTATTAACTAAAACTTTATTTTTTAAATCTAAAACTAGTTTAGAATCATAACCACTATCCAGAAACTCTTTGGACATCTCATCCAACTGTAAATTAAATGTAGCATCATCAGTATTTAATCTACTAACTCTATTAAACTGTGAAGTAACAATCCCCTTAAAGACATGTGGGGCACGCATGCTGGAATAATTAATGTATCTATCAGAGTTTATCTCCTTTTTGTGAATACTGGTATGGATAGAACCCTCACGTAGTTGTATCTTAACATCCAAGAAATTAATCTCACTATCAGAGGCATCCATCTTAAATTTCAAGAAACTGGTGGTTGCATTTACATAATGAACAAATTCATTCAACTGTGAAAGGGAACCTTTCCAAACCATAAAACAATCATCAACGAAACATTGATAAAAACATATATTACTTACAAAAGAATTATCCAAATTATAAATATAAGCTTTCTCCCATTGGTATAACACCAAGTTGGCATAAGTGTTAGCCACAGAAGTACCCATGGCTACACCAGTGAGTTGCAAATATAAGCATTCATCAAACAGAAAAATATTGTTCCTCAAAACTACATCTAGAAGAGAACAAATATTCTCAACAGATCTATTCACAAGAGAAGATTGGGAGATCAAAAATTGTCTGATAGACTCAATACCAAAATCATGCGGTATTACAGTAAAAAGGGATGCTATATCATGCATTACAAACAAATACTCACTTTGTCGACAGGAACCACCAATACTATTAAACCAAACACGCAATTTACAAAGGAAATCAGATGTATCTCTTAGCACAGAAGTGCATTTAGGTAAATATAGTTGCAATTGTGTTTGCAAATATATAGATATAGGTTCGGTGATCCACCCCCTCCCGATACAATTGGTCTCATGGGGGGGGGGGGGTTGGTCACTGACTTGTGTATCTTAGGCAGCCCATAGAGACAAGGGATAATTGGACAAGAAACAGTAAAAAAATGAAATAAATCCAGAGTAATATCACCACTAATTTGCAAATCATAGATCACCATATTGACATAATTAATACATCTTTTAACATCTATTGATGTAATACGTTTAAAAGCCTCAACATCATTCAGTAGAACAGAAACTAAAGATATATACTTAGGCCGATCCATAAGGACTACAGCCCCACCTTTATCGGCTTGTTTAATCACTAAATCTTTGCTCGCCTGTAGACTTTTGAGTGCTTGATACTCATCAAATGTTAAATTAAAGCGAGAAAATCTCAAAATATTGCAGTCAGAATACAACATTCTTAATTCCCTCTCAGACAAATCATGAAATGCTGTAACCACAGGCAGAACTTAGTGACAAGCAAGACGGAGAGGCTAACTCGCGTTCCACTGTGGTTAAGAAGGCACAGCAACTTACATTTAATTTCTCTGGCAAAATTTTTCATCTAGAACAGCCGGAGGCTGTAACTGAGCGTTCCTCTCCAAGAAGGAAACCGTTTATGGGACAAACAGTTATCCCAGGCAAACGTAAGAATGAGAGCCCTTTAGGGCAGGGCAAAGTAAGTCGCAAATGACTAAAGGCATCCTCAATCTTTCAACCTTTAACTTGAACTCTGCTCATTGTTCAGTACTACATAAAGGGCTTAATTTTATTCCTACAGCGAAGGGTGATCTAGTGACTGTGCTCACAGACCTTAAGATTTTCATTAGAAATGTAAATTTAAGGTTTTGTTTGGTAACTCTGTCGTTAATGGAGTTTCATGTAAAGGGCATAGTACCTTTATACCTTCTAGTATGCCTGTGGTTACAGCATTTCATGATGTATTAGTTATGTCAATATGGTGATCTATGATTTGCAAATTAGTGGTGATATTACTCTGGATTTATTTCATTTTTTTACTGTTTCTTGTCCAATTATCCCTTGTCTCTATGGGCTGCCTAAGATACACAATTCGGTGACCAACCCCCCCATGAGACCAATTGTATCGGGAGGGGGGTGGATCACCGAACCTATATCTATATATTTGCAAACACAATTGCAACTATATTTACCTAAATGCACTTCTGTGCTAAGAGATACATCTGATTTCCTTTGTAAATTGCGTGTTTGGTTTAATAGTATTGGTGGTTCCTGTCGACAAAGTGAGTATTTGTTTGTAACGCTTGATATAGCATCCCTTTACTGTAATACCGCATGATTTTGGTATTGAGTCTATCAGACAATTTTGACCTCCCAATCTTCTCTTGTGAATAGATCTGTTGAGAATATTTGTTCTCTTCTAGATGTAGTTTTGAGGAACAATATTTTTCTGTTTGATGAATGCTTATATTTGCAACTCACTGGTGTAGCCATGGGTACTTCTGTGGCTAACACTTATGCCAACTTGGTGTTATACCAATGGGAGAAAGCTTATATTTATAATTTGGATAATTCTTTTGTAAGTAATATATGTTTTTATCAACGTTTCGTTGATGATTGTTTTATAGTTTGGAAAGGTTCCCTTTCACAGTTGAATGAATTTGTTCATTATGTAAATGCAACCACCAGTTTCTTGAAATTTAAGATGGATGCCTCTGATAGTGAGATTAATTTCTTGGATGTTAAGATACAACTACGTGAGGGTTCTATCCATACCAGTATTCACAAAAAGGAGATAAACTCTGATAGATACATTAATTATTCCAGCATGTGCCCACATGTCTTTAAGGGGATTGTTACTTCACAGTTTAATAGAGTTAGTAGATTAAATACTGATGATGCTACATTTAATTTACAGTTGGATGAGATGTCCAAAGAGTTTCTGGATAGTGGTTATGATTCTAAACTAGTTTTAGATTTAAAAAATAAAGTTTTAGTGAATAGGAAGACAATATTGAAGCCGATTTTTCTTGGGGATGATGTTGGTTTTGTTAACCTAGAATGTTCAAAAGTATGCACTAGGTATCTTACTAGTTATAATACCTTGACTTGTTTTGTAAAACAAATAATCCAGAGGAATTGGGTTGTACTAATGGCCTCTAGTGAGATTAAAGACATTCTTGGTGACAGGCCTTTTTTCTCATATAGAAATATGAAGTCCTTGAAGAATATGTTATGTTACAAAGATTTTTTCAGGCCTGTAGAGAGGACTTTTACCACTAAGCCCGGCACGTATGGTTGTTTGAATTGTTCCTGCTGTTCTGATATTGTGGTTGGTTGCAGTGATAAGTTCAAACATCCTATTAGTGGTAAAGTTTATCAGTTTAATTTTTCTACCACTTGTGTTACATCTAATGTGGTGTGCTTAGCTAATTGTGTGAAATGTACTGCATTTATGTGGGTAAGACCACTAGAAAGCTAAAAGAATGCATCATTGAACACAAATCGAAGATTAGAAGGGCCATTGACAGTAATGCCTTGTATAAGCACATAGTTGATTCAGGTATTGAGCATAGATTCTCCTTTAGAGTTATTGATGTAATACGGCCTCCTGCCAGAGGTGGTGATAGTGGTAATTTACTTGAATTAAAAGAGTATGAATGGATTCTTAGGTTGAACTCTGACCATTTTCCAGGTTTAAATAATATGATTACCTTGAAACCTGTTCTTGTTAAATTGCAACATACTAGGTTGCGATAATGTTATGTTTTTTCTAATGTTTTTTCTAATTTTTCTAATTTTTCTAATTTTAATGATTTGTTTTATATACTTGTGGTCACATGATTTTTGGACTGCTGGTCATGTGACTCCAGTGACCTGTATTTAAACCATTTGGTTTTTAGATTTGTTTGTATTAGTATTGAGGAAGGATTTTATCCGAAAGCTTTGCTATTATAAAGTTTGTTTTTCTCAGTTGAGGCAGTGGTTGATGCCAGCACCTGGAGCAAGGCTGCCCAACCGGGATGGAGAACATGCTCTCCATCCCACGTAGGCATGCACTGACAGTGTGGCACACAAGCCTACGCACCATACCTGGTAGCTGGCCTTGGGTGAGGAATGCATCCCCTCCACCTCTACTCCAAGAGGGGGGCACACCCCAAGCCTGTGGGTAAGAACTACCCAATGGAGCAGGTAGTGCATGGGCAGCAGAGGGGGAACCACCAGGCTGCGGCCCAGACATGCTGGACCCCAGTACCTCGGTCAGTGGAGCCAAGGTAGGTGGATCACTGGGAACTGGCCTACCTTGTCACGCTGTGGTAAATGAAATATAAACATAAAGCAAAAATAAACAACCAAACAAATGTAATTAACAACATAACAGAAAACAATAATGAGCAATGGAAACTAACTGAAAATAATTTAATGAGGAACACAACAATAAATAATGTAAATGAAAGTTTTTAAACAGAAAAGCAATACTAAATTATACATAAGGTGAACATAAGAGGTAATAAAAATAATATGATAATATTAAATAATAATAATAAATATATTGATTAAATAAATAAAGAAGAGAAAAGATGGGCCAGAGAAAAAAGAAGAAAATTAGTAACTTCACAGATAATGTAACTACACAGACTACAACTGCATACATATATAGATATGTTAGATTTCAATGGTGAGACCACTGACTGCTTATATTGTATATATGATATTCCACATACATAGCTCTCATCCTCTTACCATGAGTCATTGTGGGCCAAGCCATACATAATAGCAATACAAAGGCACAACAACAGGGAACATTCTTACAAAGTGTGCTCATACAATATAGCAAGGTGTTCTGATAACAGATTTGCCATTAAATTGCATTTTGAGTGATGCCATATATCTGCAAATCAAAGGAGCAGACATATGGGGAGGACAAATATTCAGTACATTCTGCAAAAATCCTGACAGTTGAGAGGTATGTTCGTGTACCCTGATTACACTTGACAGCTGGACATTCTTAGTTGGCCAGTGTTGGATTAGAACCCACAAGCAGAGCTACAAGAATACTGAACATTTTATTTGAAAAAAATAAATTATCAGAGAAGCATCTCCTTTTATACTTTATTGATTCATGTTGTTTCAAACCTTCCATTTACACACATGCATAGCTGTGTAGGAGTTCTGCTAACTTACATATTTACCCTATTCATTTATTGAGTACAATCTTCAGCATATTTCAGACAATGAGAAGACCACAACATTGACTCTTAATATGGGTAAGCCACAACAATAACTGATGATTGGAAGCTATGCTACACAGTACTGCATGCTTACTTGATTTAACTTGCTTTACCAGTTCAGATATGCACTGACATATTAATAAAAATATATGGTGTCCCAGGTATTTCATACATGGTTGTTAAGAATGCAGTATCTGTATTTACTTTATTTTATTATTAAGTTATGCATTAAGTTATTACCTTATTGATTTTCTTACGTACCACGCACTTGCCTCATCCTGGCCAAACACCTTGCATGGGACCGGACATTGCAAACCCTCTGTTCTGCAGCTGTGGTAAGAGAATGAAACCATTATGCATACCAGATTTGCACAGATTCAACTTTTATATGTATAAATTACTGGAAAACATGCTTACATATCTGTGGGGTGTGTCCATCCCTTGGCTGTTGGATCCAGGTGTCCAAGGTTCCCCTCTTCCTGCAATACAGGTTATCATAATGGTGATGATACTGCTCACCAGTGCAGGGGATACCAGTTGCACTGGTTAGGTCCCTGGCCAAACTATCCCAGGCCTCAGACTTACACTCTGAGCCCTGGTAGTCACCCTGCAGCAGCCAGGGTCCGTAGCTTTCTACCAGCAGTCCAATGAAAACCATGGACTCCTGCACACCCCACCTTTGTTCCCTAAAGGGCACACCTTCCTCCCTGACAGCAGCCATACCCACAGTCAAGGTCAGGCTCCAAGAAATAATCTAGCAGATATCTGATGTACAGGTGCACAAAGCTAAGCTAGCTAAACAACATGCCGCACAGCACAAACAAGCACATAAACAGAAAAAAAAATGAACACAAATCCAATTTAATGAAATAAAATGTCGTGTAGACCTTTCGGTCAAGGTTAATGAGTTGAAAGGTGTGTGAATATGCTATCAGTCTTACACGGATTCAATATCCATGTTGCTGTGACCTCCCTTAGGCATGAGCCATAATTAATATGTATGGTGCTCTGCCAAGGGAAAACCATGGCCATGTACATTCCATGTAGGCTCTACATGGAACCTTCACGGACTTTATTGATTCCTGGGGAGTATGTTTTTGTTGTGCCATCAGTGTTACTGCTGCAATTTTGTAATGATGTCACAATGGCACTGCATTGCTTCTTTAGTCATTTATTTTTCTAGGCCCAAGAGCCATTTTAAGCCTAGCCAGACTTACCACAAATTCTCCAAAATATTGTTGGCGTGTAAATACCAGCAATTTTACGTTTATTATATAGGCTTGTACACATCAAGAGTTCACAGTTCGCTTCGTCCATTAGGGGCAGAGGTGCCAAATCAGAGCTAAATTTGAGATTTCCCATCCATGTTTGAATAGGTTGAGGGATGAGCTTTCCTTTACATGGATGGGAAGTTGGAGGAGTATTCTATAAGACAAATATCTCACCCTCCAACATATACTGTTTATGTCGCAGACAAGGTTTAGGTCTTTAGAAAAGGCATTTCTGATGCTATTCATTTTGTGGATGTGCAACAAATCCATCAATGTGGGGTCAGAGGATGCAAGATTGGGCATAGATCACTGCACACCAGTCTACATGAGATGAAATACAGCGATAAGGCTTTGAGATGGACCACATATGACTTACTATTTTCCGCCTGTATTCTTTTTGTCAGGCACTTCTGTGATGTGTCAAGTGCCTGGTCAGGTCCATGTTGAAGGGTGTATTGTAATCGATGGCAGCAGAGTACAGGTGACCTGGACCTGAATGCCATGCCTTACTTATAAGTTGTGACATGCAGAATGGTTTTCTTACCCCAGTAGTCACATGGTGGTCAAAGGTCAGGTCACTGTCCACATGCATTCCCAGATCACTAGGGGTGTATTATCGGTATGGTATTTTTCAGGGATGGCCATCTTTCCCAGGGGTAATAGTATGCATTTTATTCACACTGAGTTTTAGCTGTGGCTCTGGCAAGAGTTATTTGTCTGTGTCAGGCCCTCAAATGAAGGATATCTGTGTCTTTAGTGGATTCAATGGCCATGCTTTGTTTGCAATCATCTAGAAACTTAAACAGCCAGAAGCCCTAAACATTTGCCTTGACTTCAGAGATATAGATGACAAAAAAGAAAGGCCACAGCACTGATCTCTATGGGACTTTACTAATGACTGCTGTCTTTGTGGAGGTGGATTCCTTTATCCATCAGTCGGGTAACATTAATCCTAATTTTGTAAGTTTATGCACAATACCCAAGTGAGGTTTGGTGCTCAACTTCTTGGCCAGGTTGAGAAAAGCAGTGTGCACTGTTTTACCCTCATCCATAGCTTTAGTGACCTTCCCAAATAAGTCCAAAAGGCTAAGGAAGCTTGCCATGCCTTTGATAAAGCTAAGTTGGATGGAGTCCTGTGTCTGTAGGTTTAAGTCATTGTTTATCAGATCCATAATAATTCTTTCCATGGTCTTGCATCTGGAACTAGTCAAACGTATGGGTCCATGGAAAGCTCACCCCCATTATGTAGAGGGGTAACGGTTTCAGTCCCCCATTCTTTTGGCATTAAGCCTGTCTGGAGGCTGTAGGTAAACAGAGATTCTAGTGGGCCTGACAGGTCACATTTCCAACTATTCAGGAGGCATCCTGGAATATTATCCAAGCCCATCAAAGCAGTGTTCTTGGCCTTAGAGAAATTGTGAGAAGTGAGGACCTACTAGGAAGTCTTAGCTGGAGGAGACATAGTAGGGGTTATTATTTATTACTTGTTGACTAGAATAGTTCTTTTGAGGTTTTATCCCCTTTTCAGTAGAGTCTTGGAGAGAAAAGTTGTACTGGTAACAATATAACAATATATTTACAATTCCATAGGATTAAAACCACATGAACATAAAATAAAAACATACATTAAATATCACTCACTATACTTTTAATGAAGTTGACATTTGATATGTTTAAATATATTTACTAGAGATCAATACTGAGAGAAAGTGAAAGTGAGGGAGAGGAAAGGAGAGTAGCAGAGAATGTATGAGATGGAAAACGGGAACAATTGAAGGAGTCTGGATAACGAAAAGGAAATGAAGAGAAAGGAAAGGAAGAGGGTATGTAAGAAATGGGGAGAAGGGATGGAAGTGGAAAATATTGTGAAAAGATTGAAAGTAGAGTTAAGGTGATCTATATTGTAATAATAATTGGAAATCTTTAGCTGCACCAAATAGTTAAAGTGCTCATTTAAAGATTATCTCATAGAGTACACAAACATACAGACACTAAATTTTACTGACAGAAAAGTCTTCTAACTTTTACATATAGTATTAAAACAATAAAGGCATGGAAAAAAAGTTGTATTTCTCCGTCAACATGTACTTTTTCAAGAGGTCACATACTGCACTGATAGAAACATTGTCTTGCCTCTCATCCCTGCTTAATCTTCCACTTATGAACACAGAACTATATAAGTTTAAGTGTTTTGAGCAATCTCTACAAAGTTCTCAGAAATACAAATCTTTCAAGAGACTTGACCTTTTTTTACACTAGCAAAACAAAGGCTGTATTCTGAGAAAAGTACAAAATGCACTACATGGCCTCTGTCCAGGACACCTGCAGGGACTTCATGGATGCATGGCACACAATATAATCCGAGTGTTAAGAAAAGCATTGTGATGTGCATGCAATAATGTGTTAATATGTTGTATTACTAGCAGTAATGGGATGAAGTTAATATATAGACAGGAAAACTTGTATAATAAAATAGCTGGGCACCGCGATATACATTTAATGCTGATTAATTTTCTAGCAAAACACATTTGAAGACGGGTCAGGATGCTAGATCAGGTAGTGTCACCTGAGATGCAGTCATATGACATGAAGTCTTAAAAGGTTATATATAGTTCAAGCATCCTATGCAGGGCTAGCCACTGGGGAAATGTCACTCTGCTCAGAACATTTCTGCAGCTGCTGTAATAAAAAACACTTCTCACGAGTTTCACATCTTGGTTTTAGTTCATCGCTTAGAAACTTTCACATTATATTTAAATGAATTAATTGCTTCAGAAGTGTTAGAAGGACTGGGAATATGTGCTGAAAGATTAATGATTTAAGAATCATCCTGCCTAAGAATTCAGGATCAGAAAGAAATCACCCTTCTGAGTTCTTTATTGCACAAATTGTTCCAGATTTGTTAATCTGTAAATTGATCTATCTTGAAATATTGGATAAAATCAGAGCAGTGCTTGCCTCCATCTGTGTATGAGTGTGTTTCATATTTATATATCTAAATATATACATATATTTTATATATTTATATGTATATATATATATATATATATATATATATATATATATATATATATATATATATATAGAGAGAGAGAGAGAGATTGATACAGATATATGTATTTAGGTAACACGCAATCTATGTAACAGATACAAGAACTAAAGAAGTTTGTTAAGAAACAAAGAAACACACAAGGAAAAATTAAACCTTAGAGAATACCAGAGTCATACAGAAAAAGTTATATAACAGCAGGCACAAAAGTGCTTAAGACAGAGGTAAAAGGGAAGTCAAAAAGTGAACAGATGATGTAGTGTTTGTCCCAAAGCCTCAGGAAACAATCAGGTTCTGAAATGATTACAAGCTGTCACTGGTCTATCCCCACCCCACTAATAAAACAACTTGACAAATCTCCTGACTTTGCAACCATCTTTGTTAACAAAAAAAGCACATCAAGCATTACTATACCATAACACAGCCGGGCCGCATGCTATACCACTCACCTTCCCCTTAAACACTTTAATAACTTCAAAACCACATATTTACAGAAACTAGGCAGTGTGTTAGACTAATCAAAAGAACTTATTAGTAGTGTTCCACTGGTAACTAACCGCAACTTAGCTCCACCGGGTAGTGAAATACCACTCGCATGATCCAATGAAAGTGTTAACTGAAAAAAAATGAGAGGGGGAGAAGGGCCCTATCCCTTGAACAACTTCTAAGGCCCTTCTTTTGCTCTATAGCCTGTTCTCCACCCCCCACACAGCTAATAATTATCTCCCAAATAAATCCTGTAAAAATAATGACAGCTGCACATTAAACATGTCTAACCCAATATCACTAAAATGTACCCCATCACAATGGAACTAGGCTGGATTCCTGTCTATGAAGTCCCAGTGTTCAAGTACAAAATATCTTAAAGCATCACTCACCCTAGCCACTCTACTGTTGAGAAACCAGCTGGTCAACACCATTGCCATAAAGTTATCAGTACCCCTTCAAACCACGATGGGAATTATGTCTGACAAAATAATCTCAGCCTCTGGGAACCTCTGAGAGACTACTGACAGTTCCCTTAAGAAACAGGTAAGCAAACTCATTTTAGGTATACTTTTAATATCATTATCTCCCCAGATGTATAACTATCCCAGCTGGCTCACTGAACTGTGTCTTGCCATTTCCAGTTCTGGTAATTGACAACACTGCTACCTCGATGACCATGCTGCTGAACTTGCCACTGCTCTGGATCCAAGTCTAAATTCACATCACCACCAGGTCAGACATGCACATTCTCACTGCCCAGTAAATAAATGAATGACCCAACAGGACTAAAAGCTTCATTCCTGCAAAATAAAATAACACAAGTAATATCCCTCTTTTCCTTATACTCTACCAAATGTAACTGAAAAAAACATCCTAGATCACCATCTCCCTGCTCTTTTAATCACCTCTGTAGACCTACCTTCCTCAGCCAAATTGGACTCCCTTCCTATTCTGAAAGAATGAGTGGCATAATTATCCACTGACACTTCTGCACTCTCAAAGCCATCCTCACCTAAGACACAAACGTTCTAGCATCTACTCATTTCCCCTTCAAATCTGGAAAAACTAACCCTACAGCTACTTACCACATGCCTCTTGCCACTCTCAAGTCCAGGCCCGTGAACATAATAAATGCACTTTCATCATCTTAGCCCAACATTTCCAATGAATTAATCCTAAGGTCCTCCCAATGCAAATAACCTAGTAATTTGCCAACTCAAAACACCCCACTGTACATGTAAACTGCCAGAGTACCCCACAGCACATAATTAGACTGAGAACAAGCTACCTTGTGCAATCCTTTCAACAATATTGGCAACATATACTTGCATAAGTGCAATCTTCTATCCTCTTTCCTTGGATGCACCTTCTCCCAACTCTTCAACAACCTCAATATCCTCCAGTCTAGTAACATCCCATAAACCTGACAATTTTGTTGAGGCACTGAACATGCTGACAGCCTCACCAACCCTCCACCTCTCCACTAAAAATCGCAACAGTAAATTAATTGGCCAATTCCTCATATTTAACATCAGTCTACTAACAAATTGCTTAATAACTATACATGTCTTATCATATGCCTTCCTAGTAGCCTTGTACCAGAATTTCAGAACTAGCCAACCTGCCATGCTTAACCAATATCTCACACCTTTCTGGGCAGGATAGTTTGATTTACCTGAGCTTGAGGAATCAGCAGCAAAACCTGAAAAACTGAAGGTGGGGGTAGACTGGCAGGCAACACACTGCAATGGCCAGGAATATGTTGAGCTGAAAAATAATGGTTAATGTTTAAACAAAACAAAACAATCTTCCTAACACTTGCAGTCATCTAGATTCTGACATATTCTTGGCCAAAACTTGCACTACTGTCACATTATCCAAATTAAATATCATCCTCTTGTACCAAAAGTCCTCCTATCACACCACCAATGAAGGGTAAACTGGCATAAATTTCAAGAACGGGATACCCTTTTGATGCTCATCAGTGTACCCATCTAGCCATGCTTCAGCAACCACCTACCATCACATTCCCATAACTAGCCTTGTTGCATAAACAGGTCAATGTGTAGTGAAGTACCTAGTCATCTTGCTAAAAAAAGACACTCCACTAAAGTGCTGGAGAATCTCCAGCCAAATAGACGGGTCTTCCTTGACTTACCTTTGTACCCTCACCCAATGATGCTTTCACTTCTCACCCCACAACAAACTGGCCAGATCTCTTGTAAATGTTCGACACAGCTCTAGAGGTCTGCATGCAAAACTAAGGGGCCCTAAAACCTTCTTAATCCTCGTCTTTTCCCTTTCCACCTTTGACTCTGCCTTACCTCTTACTTTCTTCACTTTTATTATATGGCAGTTTGAACATTTCCAAGTTTGAGTACAGCTCTAAACCTAAAAAGATTAGTGATTTAACTGGGCCTTCCACTTTGTCCTCAGCCTATGTCTCCCCAAGCTCCACCAACACTTGCTCAGACAACCGTATTCTCCTCACCATTACAATATTTCCCTTCCTGATCAGGAACAATTGTCCAAATAATGCACTGCTCCCATGCCAACTGCCTCTCTTGCTATGTCCAGTGCAATGCTGTGCTGAACTTTTCAAAAGTGGAGCACGTGACTGCACAGCCCATAGGCATAGCTTTGTCAAAGTAAAACTTCCCATTGAGCTGCATGCCCAAGATAGGCCAGTCCTGCTTCCTGACTGGTAATAACCTAAATGCTGACTCAATATTTGACTTTACTGCCTCATCCAAAGAACACTGAACCTTAATATCTGACCTACTAGTTCGGGCACTAATAGAATCACATTAATGGAAAGACAAGTCATGTACTAACCTAAATCCACCCTGTTGATTTCTTGACACCAAATCCATTCTTGACATTTACTAAATGAAGGGAGTTCAGAGGAAACTAATAACCTACCAAGATCTGACTCCTGGTCTAACAGTTTCTGCACTATTTCAACCTTCTCTAAAGTGGACTTCAGAGTCTTATAGATATGAATGAAACCACCCACCTTAGATTTTACCACAGAGCCATCTTGAAACCCCTACCACCATTCCTGAGCTTACTCCTTATTAGGGTAGCAGTGACCAGCACTCCAAAGCCTACTCATTAAGGAGTTATTAAGGAAGCTCTGAAGCAGATAGTCAGACAAACTTGCATAAGTATATGAATGCACCAGCTCCTCAACTGCTTCTATCCTGTAAGGATGACCCACCAAAACCAGTCTGTTCCCCTTTTCTCTTAACCCCAAACCTCCACACCTTGTCCAGATATCAGTACCATTAACTCTCATCCCACCCATCCCCTCCTTCTTCCAGCATTTGAGGCTGGCATGAACAATGAGAATACAAATGCAGGAATCTACATGCAGGACAAAAGCACTTTCCTGCATTGAAAACCAACTATGTTTTCACCTTTCTCCCTATTCTGTCAAACTGCATTGTCTGCTCTATTCAGCATGGTCCCCATCCAGCTTTCAGGATGCCTATGTTCCATACCAAGGACTTTTCCACTGCCTTGAGTTTACAAAAACATTGATCATGCCATAACCAGACATTATATCCCCCTGAGCCTCTGTGCCTCGTTAACCATTAAAAGTAAGACAACAGCAGTAATGCTTGTTGGGGCTCTTTTTTATGTATAATGTCCATGAAATAAACAAACCCACAAACCTAATTGTCCCAAGTCCTCAGCTTATACCACCCTTTACCTCTTTTCCCCAGTGCAGCCAGGGCTGCAATGAGATTCTTGTCCTCAGGTGACTCTTCCTCTGCCCCACATTGAACACCCTCGACATATATGAGATCAACAATTTTGACAAAATCCCCCTCCAAATCTTTTCCTTTACAGCCAACAGGATGTGCACCATAACAAAAACTGCTTTACCAACTGATCCTCTTATCACAACTAAATGCAGGCCCATGTCCAGAGTGGCTTCTGTTACTTGACTCCCTGCCCCTAACACCCTGGTACTTGGTAACAGCAGCAAATCCCTGTTCTGTCCTGATGCAGTATCAACAGCCATCAACTCTAAGTTCCTTCGGAGTGATTCAGTCCCCTCACCTAAGTGCCTCCAGTACTTCTTTCCCCAAACAAACTTTGAAATCTGCACCTATCTCCCAAACTCAAATAGTGCACCAATGCCAGTAAGTTAGCATCTGG